>NW_020214913.1:1066987-1348565 GCF_003070985.1 Temnothorax curvispinosus | reverse complement strand
CGCATGTAATTTTCCATTAATATCGCGTGTAAAAACGGTAGAATAAGATTCTTTTATGCAACACGTGCATGGAAAGTGCCCCATTACGCACGCTACGCGTGCGTGATAAACCACTTTCCAGGCACTTGCCACATAAAATAGGGATGTAAGTCGTGTGTAAAGATAAAAATTCCCGGGTGTGGTTACCGCACGAGCCGAAGGCGAGTTTAATTAGGTAACTAAAGAACATTTAGATGGTCCTGTGTTCTACTGCTAAATCCTCCCAACATCTCTATCTCTATATTTGCGCTTCAAGACGCCCATAATATGTTTATCAACGACGTTACCGGATGCAGTAATCGGAATTGTGTTACGCTCATGTGGATAATACCGTGGAGTTAGCATCGACGAATTTTGCGGGTAGCTCGAGCTTCGCGTTTCAGAAAACTTTATACGTTATTTAAAAAATATTATTTGATATGAGATTACTATATTATGTAAATAAGTGGTCAAGATGTAATAAAAAATGCAGTCAACATGTTCGCTCTCCAAGATATTTTGTGAGAGTATGGATCTCGTATCGTCAATGTGACTGTTGCCTTAATTCGGTAAATAGAAATTAAAATTGATTAAAAACTTTGTTTGTTTTGATTGTTTTAAAAACTTTGATTTATTGTTATTGAAAGCTTTATTCTTGATTTTATATCTTTAGATACAATCATCGATAATTTATCATAGTGGTAAAAAAAGTTATCTATGTTTCTATAGCAAATATCGTGGGACGATTTATATAATAACCTTGCCAACGAGTATACTGTGATAGTTCTCGATTGGACATATAAGATTAATCAAGGTGCAACGAAAATGCCAGGGCAAGATCGGTTCTTTGTGTTCACTATATTTTTGGTAGTTGTGCTTTCTATTTTTCATTCAGGTACGTAATATAAATTTTCGGCAATTTATTTGTTAACAATTTTATAGATAACAATAGTAAAATATTTTGTAAAAAGTTAATTTATAAGAATTTTTGCTACTGTAAATTTTTGATATTATATGTTAATACAATTTAAAATTTTAGGTCCTTAGTAATTTTTTTATATAATAAAATTAGTCTAAAGAATGTGGATTAATTAACAGTTGCTATAGATTACGCAATGTTAATATTAAAAATTGAGGCATTAAATAATTCTAATATCTAATAATTACATAATCAAAAAATTTGTTTCACCGTATAGTTACAGTTAATGTAATTTAAATGTAAACAATCGCTTTTCTAATTTTATTTTAATGAAGTTATTTCTAAAGATCTTTTTATTAGTTTATTGTTTTATTTATGTCTTTTTTAAGGTGAGGCATTGAAGTGTTATAATTGCAATTCGGCGATCAGTCCAACCTGTGAAATAGATCCAACATCGGGGGAAGTAGTGTCATGTCTGGATAATAACGTATGTGTATCATATAATATCGGTAAGTATCTAAAATAAATATTCTTATGATTTTTAACACACTGGATCCTATATCCAAAATAATGTACATGGGTAATGTTGCAGGTTGTAGAGGCTTTAGTTTGTTCTATTTTTTATATGTGCTATCATAATAATAAAAAAACTTATTTGAATTTTTTCCAATATTCGAGTTTTTTCTAATTTTCTTCCAGTAACTTGCAAAAACTTGCATATATAATTTTAATTCTAAGCAATTTTATAAAAAAATAGAATCTTTAACATTGTATGTATGTATGATATATATATATGTAGTAAAAAATTTATTGTAATATAATAGTGAATTTTCTTTTTCCAGTCTGTCTTGGCAAAAAAGTTATCATACGTAGCTGCGGTTATCGCGACTTCTGTAAATATACAAATCCTAACGTGATCCAAAATTGTAAAGAATGCGACACAGAACAGTGTAAAAGCTGGATACTAACAAGTACAGCAAGTACCTATAGTACTCGTACAGGTGCAACAAGTACCTATAGTACTCCTACAGTTACAACAACCTATAATACTACCTATAGTACTACTCCTATCAGTTACAACAAGTACCTATAGTACTCCTATTAGTACTATAGCATCATCATACTACAGTATCAACGGAAAGTTGTAAAACAGTTATTACTGTAAAATTGAAATTTTATTTTGAAAGCCACTGATCATAATAAAATGATTTAAAAACTATGTGTTTTGTACATGCCCCTGTCTTCGTATTACACCTTTTGCCAAAATGTAAAACGCACGAAATAATTTATTATTAATTCATCACGCGTAACGTAGTTTATCTCGCCGTTCAATTATTGTGACGAGCATTTTTTATGCAATTCCTGTGTATATTGTTTATAAATTCATATACATAACACATCGCTATAACTTTTATCCCTTGACTTCCGCACATAATGCACAATACTTTAGCATAAAGTTCCTCACGCGTGGCGCGCATGCAATTTTCCATTAATATCGCGTGGAAGAAACGGCGCGGCGGAGTAAAGTCCTTTTTCAACAATAATTTTCAACGAAACTTTCGGCGATCACGGCGAGTCTAATTGAATTAAATCTCTGGTGTGCCCAATAATTTTGTCGCCCGTGCTTTTAAATTTGTTCATTCTTGCGAGACTGACTTTTTTATTCGTAGAAATATTTATGACGTATCACAATAAGTTTATTTTAACACGTATCTATTTGCAGAATATTGTTTCATAGTAATTTCGATTGCTATCACATTGCACGTTAATTTCGATTTTTCATAGAATAAGATAAGATTTACGTTTAAATGGCTTTTATCCCTGGTATATCGTAGATAAATATTTATTTTTATTTTACATTTTTATTAATTTTATATATTTTTCTCATTTTATTTATTTTCTTTGTATAAGAGAGATATGCCAGATAAGAGAGATAAGAGAAAGAAAAGGGAAAAAAAGAGGAGATATATGTGAGGCAAAAGTTCGAAAGATTAAATACATTGAAGAGATATATAACTAATAGCGTAATTGCCTCAGTGAGCATTAAAAATTTGGTAAAATTCAAGATTACCACTGTTTTGAGTGTTGAAAATTATCAATATATTCAATTTTAAATAAATTAATACGACTTTCCCGTAGCTATACCTCTAATAATATGATATTGCCAGTATTATATTTCAGCCGGTCATTGCACTTCGTAACGGAAATTGATCGTAAACGAAAGTCTATTCGAAACGGTTAATTAGTTCCTTGATGCGCGTATAAACTAATTAGCCGGCACAAGGTGAGAGTAATGCAACCATCGTGCGTTCCGCTCATTATTTTGTACTTCGAAACTTAACTACAGGTACAAACATTCGGTTAGATTGCGACTTAGGTACCAGTTTCAATTTAACTGTGCGGTCATATCAGGCATAATATAATTATAATATACTCCAGAATGATAAAATTCTTTAGAATTTTTGGGCTCTTTGCCTTTCGCTATTTCTTGCTACATCAGCAGTGAATTTAATCATGATATAATTAAAAACCGAAGAAATATTTTCTCTTATTCTTCAATTTTAGTAATAGAGGTTGTGAGTGTAACATGGCAGATAAATTGTTTTTTAACTCGAATCGACGATATTTACCCGCTGAACGTTTGTCGCAAACCTCGTCTGTTTAAAACGCCGTCAAACTACAGTATATCACGCATCATTTTAGGTAAGGCTCGCATTTCCGTGACACGTCGTCGACGTCGCGTAGCGTCGACCCTCTAGCAGTCTAGCAAATTGCCAAAGGCCTTCTGTGGCCGTACAACGAGATTCGATTACGGCAAACCTCGTAAACTTCCAATATTACGGCTGAGAAAGCAGTGCTTGCAGTGCCCGTTGGGAGGCAGATTTCCTCGTTTACTTCCTCGATCACTCACCCACTCCTCTCCGAGTTTCCTTATTTCCTTTAGTCTCTCGTCATCGATGAAAGAAAACGTCACGAGAAAGTTTTTTATGTCGCTCACCCCTGATATCTTTAATCTTCATAAAAGCGCCGTCACCGCGGTGTTGAAATGAACGCGGGTCGACTTTTATTACGTCAATTTTTTTCCAATTAAGGGATGCAAAAAAAGCGGCTTTAGCTCTCGCTGTCTTACTTCATCAAGCACGCATATGGGTCTTGCTCTTATTTTTATTTTTATACTTCTCCGTTATTCTAATATTAGGTTGTATATTGCTTTTCCTCAAATGTTTATTACACTATCGCTCACAAAAGCATACGTATGTGGGTGTATATAACGTGTACGTGAGCAATATGTTGCGCTCGGATCCGTGGGTTCGCTAAACCCAAATGACAGTGTGGATCAGTCTTCTCAGCGGGATTATTACGGCGAAACAAAGTCATTTCTGATTAGCGATATCTCGTTTCTGGAGCTCTCAAGATAACGTTCCCTTCTAACGTTTATTATCGTATTATCTCATTATTTTTGGCGTTATCCGAAAATTATGCCGATATAGATAGAAAAATAATCCACGTAGAAGATGTCGATAAAAATCGAACAGCGAGAGATTTAGCGTGGCTTCTTGTAATTGAAACTCTCATTTTGCGTATCCTTAATCCATAGAATTATGCGATATTAATTATGACAAGGTTGCAGTTCAATTTAGATGCATGTCGCTTGATTGATTTCCTTCGTGTATCAGTCGAGAAACGCTGCTGCTAATGCCCACGCATGGCTTGACTCCAATCAGCAAAACCCCGGGGGATTTACCTACCGAATTGCTCAAACTGTACGCAAACCCTAAACGCAATTAACTAACGCGGCTGCAAACCATCACTTATCGGTAGGCGAACGTAACTTTGTCCGCGACGAATCGTTCGACTGGTTACATCGAAGTATATTGTACATGCAACGGCGACGCAACCTTGTTGGCCAGTTTGCTAAAAAAGACTCGAACAGATCTAAGCTCTTGATTGCAAGCGCACCACGATGGTTTCAAAAGCACGAGAGCGACGAAGAGGCGCGGACGATGGACTTGATGGAAACATATTGAGTTGCTACGCGATGCTCTCATGTCGTTTACGGCGTTATTACGGCCATCCCCGACGTGTACGGTAGAATGTATCTCATCTCTCAGTTATGCGTCCGCCGTGCGTATATTACGGCCACGCCAGATTAACCGCGAAGTATCAGAAATTACGACGCGTATGTACGTCAAAGGGAAGCGTCCGCGTCTCGCGAAGGAGCGAATTTTCCTCCGCACGCATCCGTGGTACAGAAACAACGAGCGATCATCTCTACTGCTCGCAAAGTGGCCGCAGGATCGGCTAAGAAATTATGTTATAGGTTTCTTACTTGTATCTCCCGAATACAGATATTTTATGATAAAAAGAGATTTAATTCTTTTCTTTGTAAGAATTCATGATTTTTTAAAAATATGCTTCGTGACAATCGACACTTCATTCTATATGTTTTACATATTGTTTCGTAAGCTTTTGACACACGAAAATCCTTTCTTCAAATTATTAATAATGCTACGTGTATTAGACTAAATTGTATTTTTTTGCGTTTATATATAAATATGTTAAGACAAACATGTTACTCTGCTGCGTTGAATACAAAGCATTGATGTCACGAAGATTCAGATATGCTGACATTGGAAATCTAACACCTCTGAGCAAAACGAATTCTGAAGAGATATTACATTTTCTTCGTGTATCTTTGCTGCCGTGTTGCACGTTGGTCGCATTTATATCTTTCTTGCCAAGCTTTTATTACCTTTTCACCACAATTTCTTCCTCGCGCCCTTTCTACCTCCAATTAGAAAATTTCATTCATTATACTTGCAAATTCTGTCATTTCGCATCCGTTGCAAAATGCCGTATGCGTACATTTTTCCATGCATAAGAGAACAGTTAACGTGGCAGTATATGAGAAGAGAATTTAAATAATAATTCAGAAAATTTCAACATACTCAAATCACTATGTTTTTTTGCAAATTAAAGTAAATTCAAAAGATGCGACTTTTGTTCCTAGAGATATATAGAATATCTTTCTTTCGTATATGAAAATAAATCTTGGATCCATCAGTATACAATTAGGCGGTTCCAATTAGGCCTTTTTCATTGTTCAACGCGCGACATTCGGCGCTGGACAGCGTGCAAACACGGGTCCGCGCGCGGAAACGATTTTAATTGCTTGCCATAATTAAAGGCGTTATTGTTGCCGAGCATCCGGCTCGCGCACCAGTCAGAAATACAAAAACTTACGGCCGCGACGAAAGAGTTGAGGGAACGGAAGCACGGATATTCGTGAATTATTCGCCATTCGCGACGTACAAACAGCACTCGCGTTTTATGATCGCCGTGACGTTGACAAATGACCCTCGCGATTATACTTTCATCATACGTCATAATTGACAAGTGATATCGCGACCAATGAACGATTGGTTAATTAAAAAATATTGTTTAACAATTGTATTTGTGTATATGACCTAACTAAAAACATTATCTTTGTTGCATACTTAAATTTCTGATATTATGCGCCGTACGAAATCGATAATGAAGACTATGAGTTAAAAATTATAATAAAATAAAATAAAAATTTAACGTTATATAAAATCTCATCGGTATAACGTACGTATTTCAATTCACGGTAGTTTAATAAAATACAAGATGATAGCGTACGTAACTGTATTATACATTTGTAATTACAATTTGTCTCGTTTTCCATCGTGAGGCTGAATCCCTGCAAATCCCTTCGCTTCGTATTTCACAAATCTTGAATCGCTTAATGCCTAAAATACGGGACCGCTTAACAGCGCATCGAATCCGCAACACACACGGATAACTGTGATTTATCGGCGAGGGGAGAATCAAACGGATGCAATTCGACGGATGTGCACGGTCTCGTAAATTTTCGGATGGATTTACGATCGAAAACGAAAGCTTTTAGAAGGGACGGAGGATTTGCCACCTACATTACGCGCAGTCCACTTGCATTTTACTAATCAAAGTGTGAATCTCATATACAATGCAGTCGAATTTTAATTATTTTAATTTTTCTGTCGTCGTGTTTTTCTCCTACTCACAATTATAAGCATATAACGCACATGCCTCACACGCAAAATTGGATAAAAATAACGAACCGTCAAATCTACGTACAAACGCTTTCCAATAAATAGCAGTAACGACGAATTGTTCAATTTCATGATGGATAGTCCCGCTTTTGAAAAGATAACGACACGTATCACCGAAAGTGACGTCTTGCAGTCGAGAATTTCGACACCAATAATCGGCAAAAACCAGCAACAGTTTAAAGGAAAAAACCCATATTGCGGAGACAGAAATTCGAAATCTCTGCAAAACCTCTAATTCTAAATTACAAGATAAATTGTGTATTGAAAACGTGTCCAAATTTTATATATTAATTTTATATGCTATATAATATAATATTAAAATTTCGTTATTTGAATATAAAATAAAATTAATTAAAAGTCTTATCTATTCTCTAAACTTTAATTTGTAAAACAACTTCTATTTGTCTGACTATAGGCTACAAGAATTTGTTCATAAAAAGCAGGTGATTTCCGGATCATATGTTGAGGCTGAAAAGCAATTTTTCTGTCGCTTTACAGAATGTCTTCCGTTCTCTCTTTTTGTTATAATAATTATTTCGTTTAATAACAAGAATCGCCGCGGAAACGGCTTTCATTAGCTCTATTCATGATCTTTTACCATGAGTTTCACTGTAGGTTATAAGAGAAGGAAGACAAAAGATGTTTTCAGAGCTCGCGTGCGACGGAACTCTAAGCAGCCAAATCGTGCTGAAAATGTTTCTTTGTATAAAGTTCTTTAGAAGACACTCTTATTCGCGGAAAAATATATAAAAATCAGCGATAAAAATAACTGATTTGTAAAACGAGTACCTCGCGATACGTCATGCTTTCTATAAATTGCAAAGTTATTTCGCCTGCGCTTTGCATTTTATGCAGTCATGGCGCGGACACATTGACCCCAATTTCAAAATACAGAATATTGTCGACTACACAAGATATATAAATTCGACTTACAGACGACCGTAAGAAAGCCAAAGTAGTCTAAAAATATCCCTCTATCGCATTACGTCACGTATGACAGACGAACAATGGAAGGCAAATTCCCTTTGGAGTAACAAAGCTCGCTCAGACAAAGTAGTTGCATCCGCGCAAGCGAATCCGTTCTAAATTCGACTTGTCGCCGGAGGGAACGGAGAGTTGCAATTGCAGTGACATGCGTTTAATCGCGAGTGAACCGCGGGAATCGTACAGAGGAACCGAGAGAAAGTTTCTCGACACTCGGCGCTCCGAAATGCAAGAGGTGCATTTCTCCGAAATGCTGAGAGATTCGCGAATGTTGGGCGCTACGGCGATATAACATAATTGTGCAAGAGCGTCCGCCGTTCTCTCCGAGTACTGGCTTGGTACTCCCTCGCCGTACATACGCATACACGCACGTGGGGGTCACGCGGGGGCCACGCAGGCACGCGTGTGTCCGCGGACCGCGGACGGCGATCGGCCGCAGGCAGCCACGAGCGCGGGAGGTGCACCGAGCGAATGCTCGACGCACGACGAGGACGAGGCGCCTCAGTCGACCGCCACCCTTCGCGACCGACGGTTCTCGTCGCCGTTCTCCATCTCGCCGGAGAGAAGAAGGGGAATCCACCTGCCTGTGCCGGAGTGTTTATCCTCTGCCTCACGCGCGAGCTTCTCAGCTCCGAGATACGACCCACTGAGCGAGATCTAGAGGTGCGCGTGTCACGGTACTCGCGGTGCGTGCGAATCGCGGAGGGTGGACCGTGGGGGTGCGTGCGTAGCGGTGCATTTGGATCTCCCTCTCCCTTTTTCTCTTTCCCTCTGTCCTCATAAGAGTGCGAGTTATCATGAGTCACTATCGAGTTTGAGGAATCTTCCCACGTCGCTGAGAAAGAAACGCTGAATTCCAGAGGAAGAATTTGACCAGCATTCCCGATTAGTCGCTTCCAACCGTGAGTATTACGTTAAATAATAACACTGTTTTCATTTTCCATCACGCTTTGATTGTAGTAAGCGAAAACTGACAGCATTCTTTATGTTGAACATATGCTTTAGTTCCGATACGCCCTGGTACCAATTCTATTTGCGATTGAATTTTCCCGACAACATAAATATAGCGTTCTTATAAACAAATAACAATTTTCGAAAATAAAATGGGAAAATAAAAGATTTTCATATTGCATCGTGCAATACGTGCGCTGTTACATATTTTAAAACTGTGCTGCTATTGCTACTGTAACACGAAAATGTGGAGCGATGGAAATGGCAATTGTTATGAGATTTTGGATTCAGCGAAAAAGCTATTAGAAAACGTTATAAGCTAATTATTATGCGCACATACATTGTTAACATATTGAGTAATTATATTTTTGGAGCAATGTCTTGGTTTATTTATTAAAAGCTGCAGTTTCAATCAGATAATTACGTTTCCGATAGAGATATTATTTTTGATTTGCCATTATTTTGACGTTATCTCATTAACATGGTTCATTAATATGTGATATGAAGTGATTTAAAATAAATTTATCGAGGAATTATTGCATGTAATAATTAGACTAATTAGAACGGTTCGATTATGACATGCAACAGAATATAAACACATGTGGTCGAATATAATAAATATTATAATTTATAGTGGCAATTAACGAATGCTTCAAATCGTCATCCAATTCGTATATTAATAAATATATATACTATAAAGTATAAACAATGCAATATCACGTACGGAAAGCCACATTACGCATCACACAGCAAAAGTGTAATGAGCATATTGATAATTAATACTTATTAACAATCATTGATCTACCTCTCTGATAATGGGAAATAATTTAATGACGCGCGTCAAAATTTTGTACATATTTCATTACATAAAACATTCGAAGAATAAATCAAATTTTACGTGCAAATCCATGAGTTCGTTTAATCACTAACGTTATCTGTTAATTGTCTGCGTCGAGCCAGGTTGAAACCACGAAGGAAATGACACGTTGCGTGTCGCCGCGAACGGAAGAAACGAGTTTCGAAAATGAGAGCGCGCAATCGTTTCCGCGAGACACTCGGTCGTTAAATTCCGAGTGTCTCAGATCTTAAAATGGAAAAACTGCATGTATCTGTGTACGGATTACGTTGAACATCCGTTGGCGGTAGGGAAGGAAATCCGATGACATCGACCGATTATCTCTCCGTTCGTGGAATAGATGCAACAGCAATTCGCACAAAGACGTTCCAGCTGTGACGTCATGTATAACATTCGAATCTTTTGGCCACTGTGTCTTTCCCGCGTTTGCATAAGTTAACAGGTTCCCTCCGTATCTCAGATTCTTGTGATTTCGCGTGTAAATAGAATTCCGTCGAATCTTCAAAGATATGGATATTTCACACGTTTCTCATCGTCCTTCCAAATTAAAATTTTGGACAATATTCTTTCAAAGGTAGCGTGATTATTTGAGCACAGTCGAGACTTCGTCTCAGAAAGCGACAAATTTTCTTTATTTTTTTTTCTCCGAATTCACGAGCGCGGTCATCAATGTCTTATCACGCGATGATTTCAGTGCTTGCGAGCATCTGGCGCCGTGCCCTCTTCCGAATTAGTTTCACCCACTCGTGAGCGAAAAGCCCGGAGCATCACGGAATCGAAGGTATTCGATCCGTCGAGCTCGTTAGAGACGCGAAATCTGCATTCGCACGCGCGTTACTTTGCGCTAACGAGGATAACGAAGCGTGCGTTAACGGGGAACTAACGACCGCCATCTCGCGCCGGCGCCCGTGAAGATGATTGCACACAGGTGCACCGGCGAAGATACGTGTTTCTTTCATCCCCCCGCGCCGCGCCGAAACCATCGTTACGTCGAGGAAACTTCGCGCGAGATCGAGGATCAGTCTCCGCTAAGACGAGGGTAATTACTTCACGAAATGACTGCGCTTCTCGATATCGTCCTTATCTTGGAAACTCCAAATGTAACTTTTATCACCAACGTTTCGAGATAATAGAGACTGAGTTGTAAGTCATAAAACGCGAGGCCAAGCGAATAAATTTTACGTTAAAAATCTAAATGGTGCATTTCCCGCAGAGGTCTCATCCATTTCTATATTTCATCTCGCGAATGACGTAGTTTCTTAACTTCAAACACGAATTGAAAGTTCCCACTAACTTTAAAGCGCGATTAAATTACCCGAGTCGTAATTACATATTAACGCAAATGTGCATATCAAAGGGCGCGCGCATAAGAGCGAGCGGTTTCACATGGAACGTTGAACTCTCGTTCAGCCAATATCGTTATACCTCGCTGACTAGGAAGCAATTCTTTCGCGTTAGTACACGGCCGGAGTACAAATGCGGACGTGTCTACATGCGAGCAACGCGGTCCACGTACGGAAAAGACGGAACCGGATTTGGTATCGCTAGCCTTTCGCGATCGGCTCGTCGTGCTTTCTTTCTTCCGTTGTTTCTTCACCGTCGACCGCATCCCGGCGCGTGTGAGAAAACGGATATCCTATATACGGACGGTCCAGAGACGCGTGTGAAATATCGCGAGCGCGAACGCGCGCGAGAGAAAAGTTTTCCGTGAAAAGTATTTCCGCGCGATCGCGAAGCAGATCGGATTTGTTTCCTTCCTTCCTTCCTTCTTTTCTGCGGACTCGACAAAAGGCTATGTGACGCAATACGTTTCCTCATTTTTACAGATATACGTATAAGATGCGTGGAACGTGGCAAAATTGCAATTTCGCGGCATAAATTATTACAATAAATTACTATGTGGGAGTGTACACATATATATTATCTCCACAGATTCGACAAAAAAAATGACTTGGTTTGATGACTGGGAAACTTGATTACACTTCCAGTTTCTCTACTTGTTGCCCTTAATTTCATCTTAGGCGAACGATGAGAACGCTTGAATAGCATTTGCCTATAAAAATTCGCTACGACACGGTTTTCATAGCGCTTGACAAATATTCCACGCTTAATTCCATTAAAAATGACGCGTATGTTCCCGAGCGAGCGTAACAAACACGGCGATCGCGTGCCGCCGCAGAAGTCCATTAATTGCACCTCTCTGTTTCAATTCCGCGCGCCGCGAGAGGCTGAAATCGAGCGGGCGCGCTCTTTGCACAGCCGTCGCTCGTTTTTCGCTCGTAAATCTTAACCGCGGCTATTTCGCCGCATGAACGAACGAGCGAGCGAGCACGAATTTCGCAACTCGCGCTACAATTAAATCGTACCGAAGAAAAACACTATCCGCGAATAGATACCGACGAATGGTCGCACCGAACGGATAGAAAAATATCAAGGGAAAAGAACGGGAAGCCGGTAGGATAGAGAAAGAGAGAGAAAGAGATCGCAGCGTATCCTGAATTGTTAGGCCAATTCAACGCAATTACGACGGTATGGGAGAAACCGCGGGTCCGCGTTTCCCGCTGCTGGCTGGCCGTAACGCGCACGCGAGAAATCGCCGGATGGTAGCGGGCGGCAGGGGCGAAAAAAAGGAGCGCAGTGTGGCAATAATTATTCCCAGCCTTCCCCGATCCCGTGTGTACGCGCCCGCGCCCATGTATCTCGGGGTATCCTTATCAGAGCCAATCGGCATTAACACGCTCGCGTAATCGGAACGTGTCCGTGCGATTCGTCGCGATTTAATTATTTCGCTCGCGGTTCCCACGGTAAAATCGGGGACGAAATCGCACGTTGCTACTCGCGGTTTCGTGTCGATGCGCCCGATTTTGCGAAACGCATCCGAGATATATACGCTTCTAGATCCCTCGCATCGGATACGACGAGCTTGAGAAATATTTTTCGAAACGCATCTAGATTCTCTCTCTCTCTCTCTCTCTCTCTCTCTCTCTCTCTTTCGGAATATACGAGAAAGAATAAAGTCCGCGCGTGATTTTTACGCGCTCGTATCCGTTTTTGTTGTTCATGCCGTCCCGTTTATTTTCTAGTCGCGTCGCGTTAACAAGAGCGCCGGACATTGACAGGACCTACGTCGCTGAAAATAATAGGAAAGCGCCGAAATCGGTGCGCGAGAGTTCAGCACCATACATTTCATTTGCAAACAAAAACTCACGGGACACTCGGGATTTACCGCTTTTTGCTAGGATTTCTCCTCGGCTTCGGCACGGTCGCGTCCGTTATCGGCACCGATAACGATCGGGAGTCGACGTTTATCCCGAGTCGAATTTATTGCGGCACTCGATCGAACGTAACCGAGTCGCCGGTCTCCGTGCGGCTTTCGCATATTTGCGTTCACAATCCTGCGAGAGAGCTGGAGCATAAGTCATGACGACCGGTCGCGGCCGAGCGTGGATCGATCGAGGCTCCCGATACGCGTGCAGAGGCGTGAAAAACCGCGATTGCGAAAAGGAAGCAAAAGACAGGTGGAGGAGCGAGCGAGGCGAGAAAGCGATGCGCGCGGAAGCGCGAAATCGTATCGTATCGCGGATAAGCCGCCGGTGTGCTTGCCTCCAACACACATGGAAATTAGATCATCGTGTCACGCACACGTACGCGGCCGGGATCAGCAATTCCGTCTCGCCGAATCGGAAATCGCGTCCCGAGACGCTATTCTATGATCGCTATCGAGGCGCGAATTGCCAAGCAGAGAGGAAAGTCGAGACGAAAGTTGACACGAAACAAGTAGAAAATAAAAAAAAATGCTAGAAAGTAATAATTTTAATACTTTTTCCTCAATATAATAGCTATCGATATCATATCTTTAAAGAAGAAGAATGTCTGTGTGATCAAGTTTCCGATTTCGAAAATTAATATCTTTCCAGACGAGATTACTGCTTGTCTATCGACGTATTATTGTCACCTTTGTTGTCTCTGCGAACGATTACGTTTGGATTGCTCCATGAAATATGGATGACATCGAACAAACTTTCTGTAACGTAACAGTTCCATGTCGCGATGACTAGACGAGTCGAGAAGTAATCGCAGGATGATTGAGCTATCATTATGATGGGTACCTTTGATGTCTCCTTAGAGCGCTATGCTTTTTCCCATGACGCGCGTATGCGGAAAGCGGAATTGTGCACCGGCTTCCATCACTATGCATAGCGGTAACTTTGTTCATTAATACGTTAACGTAGTAATATTAATTAACGGTAACTTTGTTCATTAATCATAACAGGCTTGCTGCCCTGTGAAGAGATGGAAGGTAACTCCACGAGCGTACCGCAAGCTCGATTTTTTTTCTCTACGTAATTTTAATCCGCTTTATACGCAGGATCGAATGAAATATCGGTATTGTGAAACGAAATGAATAACTTTATGGAATAATCGATGCCTTTCGAGCCGCGGCGGCATCGAAACGGAATAATTTCACGGCTTTGGTTTGATTTCGCGTCGTGCGCGACCACGGAAAATTGCATTTGTTTCCTGAGCGTGCACCGCAGAAATTTCCGTTTAATGTTGCTAATGCACACATTGTGCGCAGTCAGGATACGGTGCAGCGCAGGATAGCAAACATGGGCGCGGTCGCGTATACGTTTATCGAGATATTAAGAAACCGTGATGTCATACCCTTGATGCGATGAACAAACGGAGGGGAAAAGGGATGGGGGAACATTAATACGTATCGTCCCGAGCTAACATTGGCGTAGTTTATTACACCTGTGACATTTAACGTCGCGTGCTGAGCGATGGTTGCTACAATTCAGCCCAACGTCGATAAGATAACGCGGATGTGGCAATTTGAGGCCCGGGAATGCGTCACGAAACTAGAGGATTACTTCCCGCGAGATAGAGAAGACGGAGAATATCATAGAGGAAGAAACGTTGT
This sequence comes from Temnothorax curvispinosus, assembly GCF_003070985.1. Taxonomy (NCBI): domain Eukaryota; kingdom Metazoa; phylum Arthropoda; class Insecta; order Hymenoptera; family Formicidae; genus Temnothorax; species Temnothorax curvispinosus. The sequence goes on along the minus strand of NW_020214913.1, from coordinate 1,333,800 downwards.
CGTGACCAATTACAGCTCAGCGTTTCGGTTGCCGTAACTTTTTCTCACTCCTGTCAGGTACATTAAGACTGCTAAAACGTCTTGACGCAATACACGCCGATGACACATTTGCATTTTGTGTAATCTAAAATTAGCGGCTGTCTAGAAGAACTCGGAGGCGCGAGTCGAAGGTAGAAAAAGAAGCTTCTTTTATGTTATTCTCTTTCCTGATTCTATACAAAATAACAGAAAGCCGCAAAAATAAATTCAGAAATTTGAGCAAAATCAGCGTATGTAAGCAATTACATGCAAATGTAACGCGGTGCACGTTATTTTTGAAGTGTTCTTCTCGCGTTTCAAGGATCTCTTTGGTTCGACAACGCTCATCGCGTGATTACCAATTTTTTTAGGAAGATAAAACATAAAAATGAGCTTCAACCTGCGCTATTCTGCTCCATCTATATCAAACACATATGAGTCTTGTTTTTATTTTTATTTTTATGCTTTATTTTCTCAAACTAGATTGCATTTCGTTTTAATTTTTTTGGTTACACTATTGCTTGTACGTATATGTATAAAAAATGTATATGGGTATATATCACGTAAAAATATTATACCGAAAAAATTTCCGCAGTATAGTGAGATCCGTGGGTTCGTCAAGTCTAAATAACCGTGCGGATCCAGTCATCCCTGAAGGCAATTGCCACTTGACGTGCGACGCGCAAGAAGACCTTCTCTGTCCTTCTCTCTTTCGTATCTAGCAAAAAATATTGTCTCGTAACTCCGACCGTAATTACAGCGAGGCACCATTACGGTCATTTGCAATTTCGATTACTGCAAAACACTGGCGGAAATAATAATTTGTTTGTACTGAGTTTTGCGTTTCGTGCATAATGATTTTTTTTTTACTACCGGGATGAAGCAAGTCGCTCATTCGATGCTTCCTCAAACGTCACAGGCATAAAGGAACGTCGAAGAAAAGAGAGAAAAAATTAATAAGAAATAAAGGAGAAAGAAATCTGAACGGAGCGCGAATGTGTGTGGCTCAGTTCGCTGAGTTTTATCGGTAGAAATGTATTTTCTTCTCCGCGCTGCGACACGTCGTTCTTTATCGTAAATTCGAGGTATCGATGAGAGAGGTAAGCCCGCGCTGGTAACCGATGTGTCGATGTCCGACGTATATTTCATTGACGGAAAGCGATACCGCCCTAGAGCCTCGAATATCACAGAGAACTGCGAGATAACGGGCTAACATTCGAGCTGACATAAAGTAAACGTTTCCCTTCTATCATTCGGTATCGACACTATCGATTGGACTTTGTTGATCGAGTTCTCTCTCTCTCTCTCTCTCTCTCTCTCTCTCTCTCTCTCTCTCTCTCCAAAATAGCTTTCGACGCGTTTCTCGCCTCTACTTTGATTCCTTTCCGTACATTACAGGCTATACGTTGACTCTCAACCTATAATAAAACTTACGTAAAGGATCAAAGCGTTTGATTCCCAATTACTGTTGGCCCTAATCGCTAAAACCCGATAGTGTTGACATACGGTGAATCAGCATGAGAATGAAACCGACTTGATGACTCGTTATACAACTCGGCGCGCACGCTCGCGCTTCTTCCATGGCGAACAGCGCATTCACATTGTTAGATGCAAAGCCGCGTACAGGTGACTGGTAATCAGATAACATTTAACTAGGAAATAGAAATCTCGGTTGCGCGCACGTGCTTAAAGGTTAAACGATTCCGCCGTCGTCGATCGATCTCCGTGTCCGCGTCGACGGATTCGCCTGATTAAAAATCGATGAATACATTGCTCGGTTCTAACGGCGGGATAATCGAGTTCCCAGGATAATGGCCAGGTGATCGGTCATTGTGCACCGACGGAATTAGTTCCATCGACGGGTACGTGCGTGCGTTCACACGTGGTAACGCATGTGCGCGACCATAGAGGCCATTATACCGAGTTGCGGGAAAAATGCCCTCGACTCGCGCGAGAGATTAGTCGGCGATTAAATGCGGCACGATCGGCACGAAAGAAGCAAAGAAGAGGAAGAAATTCGCCGGTGAGCAGTCGCGGAAGATTGCGTTAGATTGCGAGAGGAGAGTTCCATTAACGTTCAATTCGACGATCTTTTGAACCGGCATCGCAGCGAGTTGCAATTCGCCACGACTTATGTGCGTACTTCAGCTGCACGCATCATTACCATCTTCCCATTCTGCTCTTATCCGAGTTCACCGTACGCGCGCGGTCGTGGGGGGAAAATATCGGTAGGATCGTCTCGTTAGGGGCCAATTAAGCGGAGTCGCTAACGTGACTAGGCATGATTCGATGGTCGGAATCATGTAGAAAGTCGAAGGTGCACGTAGAAATCGCTAATCGCGATTTTTTCCTGCCTCTCGCCGCCTCGCGCACGGATAAAGTCCCGCGCCGCAGGAAATTGGTAGCTGCGGGAGCTCGAGATCTCGCCGTGTGATTAAGTCGAGGAACAAAAAATAAAAACAGAAATCACGCCACGGAGAACTGTGTCAAGGGGCGACGGTTCGTGGCACCGCACCTTCGAATCGCCGCGTAAACTGCGATTATCTCTTGCGCGCGATCGTGCGTGCACCAGGCACCAGTGTCTGCACAGCAGCCCGTGGTCCTTGCGATCGAATATATCGAGGATCTAGAACTTCGATGGCCGGGAACGGAACGCTCGCTCCGTAATCTGGGTTTCCTCTCGAGCTGCGGCCGAAACTCGCGAGACACGTATTCGAAATAGCTCTGAGAAGTTAACCGATGGAATCGCGGCGCTCGATTTGATTTCATTCCACGATACCATTTCACAGGATCGGCTGGTCCGCAATCTATGCGGCGCGTAACTGATTTGAACAATTCAACTTCCCGATTTCGACCGAACTTTCCCAACAGCTTTCCCCGAGTGAATCTCGCGAACCCTTTCGGGTGAATTCGATAAAGAATAATAGAATTTAGAGCGCTATCAATTCGTGTTCTTTATAACGTTTATTCGTATAAATGGGCGGTCATAAGCTGTGACGTTATATTATTAAAAAAAAGTAGATAAAAATAGCGTTATAAATCTAGCACATAATTGCGTAGCACAACGCTAAGTTGAGAATTAAGCCTTGTAAGCGTTCTTTCTTTCAGTAATCGTTCCGCATTGTAACTCTTTCCTAGGCTATTCGTATATTTCCTCATCGTCGTTATGTACTAGAGAAACGATCATTTACTTTGTCAACTTTAAAAATCGCCCGTTCGATTGCCATGTGTTGGTCTGAAATCGATATTCGTTAATTATTCATTAATTTCACTTATCTGTGTAAAAATATAATATAGGTTACATCTATGACGCGACTGTGATTAGAAGAAGAGAAACTACTCACGTATTTTACATATGTATTTAAAAAATGAGAAAAAAACGAAGCAGGAAAGGAATGTTGCGGGTGAAAACACTGAAAACAACATCAAAGAGGAAATAGACAAGAAATTAAGAACAGGAAGGTTTTACGCAGCAGTGAATGAGATAAGTTAACCGTGAATTTGTGCGTATTTAACGCCATTAACTGCATAGTAAACCACTATCAATCCAGTTTAGCCGTGACGATAAATTCTCGCGATGAAGGCTGCCGAGCCTGCTAAGACGCCGACTTTCTCGCGGTGAGTGGCGCGTCGATTAATCAATTAATTATCGAAGTACGACATTAAACGCGAGTGAAATTACAACCTCCCTCGCTCGTTCCGTTCCGCTGCGATGATTATACGACTGCAGAAACAAGCGTAGTCATCACTGACCGACGGAGGTATCCTCGTAAATAGGAGAGCTGAGAGGTGCGAACTTGAATTCTTCCCCAAGAACGCGTAAATGATTGATGTCGAGTTTCCTAGTAGCGCGTACGTGCACGGTTACAATATTAGTCTCCTATGGCTGTGAAATACGGGGAACGGTCACGCGCGCGCACCTGATCGTATGTATCGGCTACTTTCTTCTCCTGTGTCCGGAGAGAGGAGCGAGAGAGGCGCGAGAGAAGCGAAAGAGACGAACCGGCCGCGGCCGACGCTTTAAATTCAGGTGCCGTGACCGGTATGCAAAAATTCACCGAGAAGTAATACGAGGAAAGCGGGGGGGAGGGGCGTGCGAGGTGAGGTACACCAGGGCCCGGTGTATGGTCAGTTGGTTCGTTGACCGATCTTTTCTCCTCTCTCCGCCCTCCTCTCCCTTCGCACCGCGGTTCTTTCTTTCTCTCTCGCCCGTTTCTCGCGTCGCGGTCCTTTTGCCTTCCAGCACACGAGAGAGAGAGAAAGAACGGGATCGGAAGGGAACGAAGAAGGATCGCGCCTTCGTATCGCGGACATGTGCCGCGATCGACGTCGAGATCACGAAAATCGCGACCGGTCGACCCGCGGCGGACGCAGGGTTACGGGTGTCCGAGTTCGACTTCTCTGATCGCCGAAATGAAGATTTATGTGCGACAGGCGGAGAGATTCGCCTTTCTCCCGAAGCCGCTTGGCTTAGTCTTTTTTTTTTATCAGGAAGCGACCTATTGAATTGCGCCTCGTTGGATCAAGGAGATTCTCTTTACGGAGAATGTCGTACCCTCGGAGAAGAACCGATCGACGACGAGACAATTTATGCTCCAACGACTTGTGAAATGAGCCCTTAGAACCGTCTGGTTGTCGCCGACTTCGAGTACAGGTACGAGGCGACCCGGAAAAACCATCAGAAGACATTTTGCTGTCTCGTTAATACTTGTAAAAGCAAAAGGCCAGAAAGTGCAAGGAGCGAATCCGCGAAACGAAAATAAATCGCCACCAAAAGCGATTCTATTAATTACCGTGTGCATCTCCTTCAGTGCGCACGGGAGAGTCCACTTCCGGTCTGCTGGTTCCCTCGAGAAATCGATAGATGTGGCAGCGGTGTGCGCACAAGTCCCGGGACGGGTCAACGAGCTGCTGGCGTCTTCGATCGTAATTAAGTAAGTGGGGATTCGTAATTAAGTGTGAAAGTTATCAACCGTACCAATTGAAAGCGCTACTTCGATGCGTATCAATCAAACCGACGCTATTACAACTTTCGTCGTTTATGAACATTATGGCCAAAAGCGTTACGCGGTGAAAGGAGTAATTGAGACCTTCGAGTGAAGAACGATTTTCTGATGGTAAAATTATTATCTTACAGTGACTATATGAGAATCATTAAAAATATTAATTTGCTTAATTATTTTAATAATTATTATTAAATTATTTTTTACAAAAAAATAATCTGTATGTGCTTGTCCTACTTATTCAAAGAGTCTGATTATCCGCTCGAATTTATCTACACTCGGACAGTAATCATTTTAACTCGATTTGTAATAAAGCAAATTCGTTATTTTTCGAATCCTTGCAATAAAACGTTGTCCTCATATTCCACGACTCGATCGAGGTACGCACAATTATTGAATGTTCCTTTGGGCGCCACCATTATTTGCAATTAATTGCAATTATTGGAAATAGCGTCGCATGCAATAGCACAAGACCGAAAAATACGCTCGCATTTCAACTGACGTTTCAATTTCAACAGTGAACCGCCGCTTTTAATTCCTTCTCAATTATACTCATACCTACACCTACTTTTTCATTTTTTAATGGCGAATCGAATTCAATTATCCCTTACAGCGTTGCGTTACCGCTTTTCATTAATCAAAACGCTTCGTATAGTTCGAAAGTATCACTCCATTATTAAAAAGTAAAGCGATTAACGTTTATTAATAAATATTGCAATAATTAATCAAGTTTAGCAGCCTGATAATTATGATAATAAATATGAAATGCGTGAAATTTAATACTTTAATATTCATAAATTTAATTTAGATTAATACATTCGAGAATTACTCCTTCGAATTTTATTCCTCAATCTTAGTGCATTAAAAAATTTCATTTACATATTACACATCGCGCACTTTGCACCCAAGTGCACGTTAAAAATTGTGCACTGCCAGCAGAATTCTCACGTCTGCGAGCCCGGCGGCGCGGCGTCTATTACGCGCGCTCATTTTTATCATCGCTTTTTAGAAGGACACGAAAGAGGTCGATACGTATACATAGAAACGCTCGGCGTGTGAATGCATTTCTCGCCTGGAATTTCTCTCAAACTTCCTCCTCTTCAAGCCTACCACATGCTTCGTCTTTCTCCTCTTCTCCCAGACGGTACTCACGAACGCAAGACCACAGAAGAATAATCGTACGAGCGAAGCCGAGACGCGCTATACGCACCGCACGTGATTAACCGGTGCGAAATTGAACCGGTTTTCGAGGCGATACCTCGCGGTAGATTCGCGCAGTCCGATAAACGAAATTAATGAACATCGATTTCGGCTCGAACGAGAACGACCGCTTCTCTCGAACGACGGTGAGAGAATACACGCGAACAACGTGGAAGAATCGTGATGCAAAGTGATTATAGAAAGGAAAAACGTTCAGTGAACTAACTTCTATATCCTGCGTACATATACGTGTTCTATTTATTCGGGATCCCTAGTAGAAGTGCTGCGTTAATCCATGTTTACAGGTAAGCAGGTGCAGCTATACCAAAGCCTGTTACTCAAAGATTGGGTAAGCTCGAACCCAAGTTAACTAAGTTTGTTCTGCCCGTTTATACTGCAAGTAAGGTATACAAAAGGAGAGCGAATCTCTGATGAAGTTAGATAATTCCGTATTTTTAGTGCAAGCTAGTCACGGAAAAATTGCACGATACGATATAAACAAACGTGAACATTGTGCGTTAAGAGAAATTCGGTGATTTTATAGCGCTAATTCTCTCTCTTTCTCTAATGTCTCGAAATAAATTTAGCGAAATGGGATACGCGCGTCAGATCGCTAATTTTCCGCCTCGATCGCGCGTGCGGTACGTGTCGATGTATCGCTAAATCGGGACGACTGCCTAACGGTACGGCAAAATTGAAAAGTCCGATGGTTACCGCCTTCCGAGGTACACAGTTATCAACCACGAAGGATTAGACGAATGGAAGCGCCCAAGTTTTCTGCGTCCCAGTTTAGGCGATCAACGTCAACCGCCGCGGGATACCGGATAATTCCCGACGTTCTCCGCATTTTTCAACCATGACAGGGTGAATCCACGGTTCACGGCTCCCTTCTTTTTCTTCCCTTTGCATTTTACGTTACCGTAGAGAGACATTCCTCCCCGACACGGTCAGACGCACGAAAACAGGTTTACTCCCACTCATCGGCGCGCTGCTCCACATTCTTATCTCGGCAGGTGAAATTCGGGATACCCCGATCTGTCGCGGCATCAACTCACTTGACGGAATAATGTTCCGGCATGCGTGATCCGTGACAGTGACAATTATGTGCACGCAAGTTGCAAATGATGCTGTTAATTTGTAGCGAATGTAGCGCGCGAGTTCCGGTCGTCGCGGCGCGGCGCTCTCTCGATCCGCATTTGTGCGAGTAGCAAATATTTCAGGCTAATTGGATAAATGTAAATGTTTACGAGGTAAAATATCAGAAATTGTAATCGGATATCTAATGCGATCCGCGTGTGCCCGTTTTCGCTGACCATTCTTTATCATAGCCGAAGAGAAATTGGGCGGCTAACGTGAGTTTACTAAATTTCCTGCAGTCCTACCTCTCGGACTGCTCTCGGCAGTCGGACACGCTAAAAGCTTCCAACTTGTTTCGCGTCTCATTTCGTACAATGGCAGGTAGTCAGCCGCACTGTCCTCGACAGCCGAGAAAGCATGTCGTTCTTCCCTTCCGCGACAGAAGATCTACCGAGTTCCACTTTCCGTGGAACTTCAAAGAAACGACTTTTTCCCAGACACGAGAAAGAGATGACGGCACTCCGTTCTCATTCTTGTTGAAAGTCACGTGGGTGGTCGGAGCATGTCGACAGTGCGCGAGCGAGAAAAGAAGAAAATAAATTACCGCGTAGTGCCAGAATAATTAGGTCGCTGTCATTTGAATCGGATAAGCGTGCTCTTGTAACGAAGTTCGGTTTGCACGGCGGACTTTCGACCAGATGGAAACGAGAATTCAAGGGCCGAGTATTAACGAGCCGACCGAATCGCTAAATATCGATTTCATCGCAGCTTTTTGGCTCAGCATGGAAATGTAAAATATAATTTTACATGTATAATCACTTGATATAATTTAAAAATAAATTACTTTTATATATGTACATATAAAGTTTTGCATGGGTTTACTAAAATTTTATGGATTATTTTTTGCAATGTAAATTGAATTTTATTTAGATAAGAGACTCAATATACAGCCGTGTTTCGTTGATTTTTGTTGCGCACGCAATTTTAGGCTGTTAGAGAAACTGTAAAATAAATCGTGCCGCCATGCCGATGGATGTGCATGAAAATAAGAGATATTTTCTTTCCCCATTTTACAAACAAATTGGCGGGACATGCCTGGGAGCCTACTATGTGCCGTAATGGAATTTTTTACGAGCGGATCACGCGTCTCTCCGCGTGTTCGCCGCGTATCTCGCTCATCGCCGACGGTTTTTGCGAATAACAGCACGGCCATTTTTCGATCAGACGTCGCAAAAGTTATACATTCACGGTGCTCGATGTATCAAACGTTCGTACGTACGGCGCGCGAGGTATGCGGCCGTATACGGCGAACAAAAGATAATGGCGCGACGAGAATTCGAAGCATGTCAATAGAGTGTCGAAATTCGAAGTGTGTCGACGAGCCAAGGAGCGATATAGCTCGCAGGTGACGAGTCGACAAGCGAACCTTCAATTGAGTTCTATCAGACATTATAGTAATGTTTTAAAAAGTAAATAGTGATCAGGATATCGTATATGACGTACGTATATCTAATAACAATTTATGTGTGTAATTCTGTTACAAAATAAATATTAACTTTTTCGATCAAGCGGGATCTTACGCCTAACAATAATTTTTTTGTTTTATCACAAAAATTAATATTAAGTGTAAGATTCCATTCGATGACCAAAAATGTCAGTATTTTTTAATTCTGTATTATTACAACACTTTCTGAAAAAATGAGCGCTTATATCTTGGTCATTATGCTTTAAATGCGTTCCGATTCTTGTTTAGATGATGCAATTTAAAGCTGTTCATTTTTATTCAATTACTGGTAACGGATAATTATGAGTCGCAGGAGCGTGTTTAAGAATAATTGCATTTGCCGCGGTGAGGCAAATCCTGGCTAAAACGTTCAACGGCGGCGGATATGATTCTTGGCAAATGCCAAGGATTAATTTAATGTTAACGAGTGATCTTTCTCGATCGCGACATCGCGTTTCTCTGCTCAGCAACATCTGTTACAATCGAAATAAAAGCGTACGAAGGTTGAACGTGACGCATCCAGGAAATGAGTATACACGCCAGAGACGTTCGTAAGGTTTTACGAGACTTTTACAATTGCACGTACGGTAGAGTCGCGTACAAGAATGTATTTGTCAAAGCATTTATGTATTGATAAAAATTCTATGCGCGGTCACGGAAGAAACTCAACGGCGCGCAGCGATTTCCCTGTCTCCTGCCGCGACGAAGGTCCCCGTTCCTTTTAGGTAACGTGTCAGGTGTCAAGACCCTGAAACCTCCTTCGCGAAACAGGAAGATCGAGTGGGAAGGCTCGAAGAAGGTTGGATCTGCAATTTGTGGCTCGACCGGTTGCAAGCGCGCAAGTTCGCAAGAAACGCGCTTCTTGATAAATATGATGTCGTTAATGTGCGCAGGCACGACGTGGGCATTAAAAGCCTTTTCCGCGGCACGCACGAGTGTCGCGGATGAAAAATCGCGCGATAAAGAAACACAGGGACATTACAAATGAATCATTGTATTATCGAGCCGAAATCGTCTCGACAATTCGTGGAAAATCGCGCGCTATTTATGGGGAGGAATCAAAATTTCATTCGACTGGCTGCTTTCCACGATCGATGATTCTTCATTTGATAGCGCGCCCGAAAATAGAAGACAGGGGTCTTCGACCTCTCGGTCGTATCGGATGTTGACACTGCGGTTGACGTGGACGACTGTCGCGGAAAGTTAGTCGACATTAACGTACCGCCTAATGAATCATTAGCGTCCCTATTAGCCCATTAATGTCTCTTAACCTCTGGGGGTCTGTGCCATATCCGGTTGGGTTAACCGCATGGGAGCAGATGATGCTGGATGCACTTGCGTCACAGACACGACTGTATCGGGCTCGTGTGCGCCAACTGGCTGCGGCGCTTTTGCATTTAACAAATTTTTTTTCGCAACCTTTTTATTAACGTTGCAACTGCTTTTTTACGCTACATTTCCTTTTTATTACATGGCTTACAATTTACTAGATATTAATGTAGACTTGTAATTACAGAGAATACCCGTATATAGTTTTACATCCATCTCAAATATAAATTTATATTACTTAATTTATCATTGCATAAATACTGTGAATAACAATATGATGTAATAATCACAAATCTCATTTTTCAATTTTTCTTCAATTTTTAATCTAATTTTTTCTCAAAAATAATGACTATTCTAATTTAAATTAGAGCGTGTAACCTAACTCATGCTGCTTTATCAGCTGAAAGCTGGGAGAGTAATGAATGAAATAATTACGCAAATCCCGTTCGTTAAACGGAGCCCAGTCGAGTTTTTACTGAAGCTCCTACGAAAGATGCTCGTACCTGACAAAAATCTGCAAGACTCCATACAATTACGCAAGCGCCAAGCAGTTGTAAGTCTGTTTTGTTCGTCGACGATTAATGAGGCTATCTCGCTCACTTAAGATCGCTCGTAAAGTTTATGATAACTGTTCCCATATTTTTTTTTTATCGCGTATCATTACCGAGCTCCGGCAGATACGCGCGATTCTTATCTTTCGAGAACGGTCCCGTGCTGCGCGGAGTACCCTACGACGAATTTCTCCTTCTGTCGAATCTCGTTACTGGAAACGACCGGAATATAACGCGACCGTAAAGTTCCACGTAATCGAGTTCATCTTCGCGCGATTTATTGCTGATGCATTCCCCGTCTTTCTCTCGCAGCGTTGCCCGTGCTTTTTCTCAAGGATTATACCCGCGCGCGCGATGGATACATACGCTGAAAAACGGTCGACGTGGGAATTTGCGCAGTCCTACTCCAATTACGCGACCGTCTCTCGAGAGCTCTCGCGCGAGTCGACGAAATCGCTCTCGAAACAAACCGAGACCTGGTGGAAATAATAACTGCGTAAATATAATGCCGAGTAGATCATAAAGATGATTCGCTCCGAACGTGCACAGATAGATAAAGTTCGCGCGGCCGTCACGTCAACTCCCGGCTCGCATTAAACGACGGGCGCCGCGCGTGATTCTAATATTCATCTCCGTCAAGGACTAAATGGAAGTCTAAGTCGGGTTATTCGGCCTGTAACCTCGACTTTCGCACGATTCTGAATCGCCATTAAATATGATTGACTAGCGAATATTCAATCTCCTCGTAGATTAAATCTAAGCCGCGCCGCGTGCTTCTCAAAGTGTACGTCGGCATATTTATTATTTTTGAAAACTTGATTAAAAGTCGAGAGAAAGAGAACAATAAGGAGGTTTACGGCCGTTATATTAATGAACAAATTGCTGAAGTAATAAAAAGAGCATACGATTGCGAGATACCGTTTTCATCGGTTAAAGCTATTTTGCCACGATTTAAACTAACTTATTAGTTGATATTGAAATTTTAATGGAAATAGTTTTTAGAATTAGCGAACTAATTTTAACGCTAATATCACCCAATGGGATTCGAAATTTCCATTACACAACTCCGGTTTCTATACACGACGAGAAGCAGCCAGCCAGCTGCGTATCACAAACTTCGACACGCACGCACGTGTTATTTATCCTTTCTCAGAGGGTGATAAGCCACGTTCGTTGAACGTGATCGTCTTGTCCGAACGGCTCGTGTTTCCAGGGTGGTTAAACTGCGCCGGACTTGCATTTCGGACGAACGCGTGTGCACGATGCATTTGCTACAGCAGCGTTTGGTTGCGATTATTCATCCTCGCTAGGCCGTAAGAAACGAATTGATTATTGCTTTATGTGAGCGTCTTTTTCCTCACCGATTAGTCATCGAGATTTGAATCAGCGCATAAATCCGCGATCTTGGATGGATAAGAAATCAGAAATGTCGTCAACGAGAACTCACAAGTATTTTCATAACAACATAGCTAATCGTTACGGGATAGTTTGCAGAAGCCCGTTAATCGCGCGAATCTTTTTAAATTCGCTAATGATATATTAATGAATAATCACGAGTAATTTATAAGCGAAGTCGGCCATCAATTCGACGAGCAGGGATTAGACCGCAAGTTGAACGTGTAAAAAAAAAAGATGTACGGCTTTGGCATATTCCGTATATTATTAAACTTAATATTGGAATAACGATTCGACAGCTTATTTTTCGAATTCCCAGTTATCTTCGGGGTTATTAACGTTAAGCAAGGCCTCGTGGACGCGACCGTGAGCAAGAATCTCCCAAGTCGTATACGAGACGATGACGTCATGCGGCAGCAACCTCTGGCAAGCGAGGTCCGACATCCTCGGTCTCTCTTCGCCAACGATAACCTGTTTTAACGCTGGAACTAATCGGCAAGTTCTCGGGGTCGTCCGACACTGTCTCGCTTTAAAGGTCTCCCATGTGCCCGGTCACGAACGCGAGTTTTTACAGCGGAACTGTTCCCTGGAAGCACTACCGCTCTCGCCGATCTCGCCCACTAATCCCGAGTTCTATTTCTTCAAATAAATCAACTGAAGACTAATAATAAAGATAGATAGTTATTGTTTGTAATTATATCACTCGAAAATATGTTACGCCAACGACGATGAAACATTCGTTATCTTCCTTCGGATTAAATTCCAAATATAATATAGATAAAGAAGATAAGCTCAATTAATGAAAAATTTCATTTCCGATAAGAAAGCGAGCTAATCTGATAAGTTTAGACAGTCACAGCGTCAATGTCAATGTTCTGCGCAATGTAAAATGGAAAAAAATATTCAGTAAATGCATCATCAACTCTTGCAACTCTTCACGACTCTCATGACTGGTTATCTATCGCACGTAAAAATTAGTGACGCTTTGCGTGCCTGGTTAATTGGAATGTATACAATACGTAACGCGGCATGCAACGCACGAAAAATTCGCTGATGCAGCGATGCTATCGTCCGCGTTACGTCAATTAAATTCCTCCTCCTCGATTGTTTTCATCGAGTCGCCATCGCGCGCCTGTGACGATCGAGTCTGCGTATTCCAGCGAGAAATAAATTGCGCTGGCTGACGCGGCGTCATTATGTCATCATCCGTGCAGGTATTCCTGCGCAGCTTAGAATCGACCTCAGCTCGGAACCGGCGGAAGGTGAGACGTGACATCAGACTTTCTGGGAACAAACGACTCCTTGTTTCCCGTTCGCACGGCTCGCCGGAGATCGACGAGGTGCGTCGTAAAAATATGGACAGGCACGTCTCGGAGAGCTAGCCTCTAGGGCCAATCTACGTCGTCGAATATTCTTTCTTCATCAACGAGGCAAAGTTGGTTCTAGCACGTTTTACGGGCGCTCGCTTGTGTGTGCTGGCAGAACTTTAGAAAATTATTTAAAATTTATCAAGTTATAACTTATCAGTTTATCATTTATCATACATTATAACTTATCAAGTTATAATGTGTAAGTTAACTATTTATAACTTATCAAGTTATAATATATACAAATTAAAGTAATTTATAACTTATCAAGTTATAAATATTACATATTTATGATTTTAATTTTTATTTATAGATTTACAAAAATTGAAACTATAAATTCAGTGTAACTACGAGTCTAAATGAATATAATTATTTCAATTTCAGGCGACAATAATCGCAACTCACTATTGCATGATTGCAGCACGCGTCACTTTCGGTCTACAAGTAAGCGCTGTTCCCAGATCTTTGTTAAGAGAGCTACGTCTTTTAAGGCGGTTTTTTCTTCGCACGGAAGAGACTTCGCTGTAGTGGCGCGAGAATCTTTCCGTAATTGTCGCCGTAAAGTGCCCGGACGAGACTTGCAAATATCGCTAAGGATCTCGCTGCCATTTACTACACTCGGAAGGTTACTCAAAAGATCTCTTCCCCGAGTCCCGCGACACAAAGCGCTTCGCATGACTTCTGACACGAGGAAACTAAAAACGTCTTCTCTAATCGACGTAATTCCTAGAGACCGTGAAAAAAACTTCGTGCGACCTAGCTGCCATTTACGCAGCACATCGCGATATTATCTTTCTGTACATTATCGTCCTATTTTTAACATGCAAAAGTGACTCGCCAGTAAATATCGGTTGTTCATTTTCTATTTTTTAAATATATATAAAAATTATATACCTAAAATCTTCTAAAATTTAAAGCCTAAAGTCTTCAGAAAAATTGTTCACAATCTTTTTCATTCTGAAAAAAATACCGATATAATAACTTCAACACTACTCCAAAGGCATAACTCATACACATTTCAAAATGTATGCGAGTTTATTGCTAAAGCAGCGACAGCAGATATTACGACGCTCCCGGTTATCTAACCAGCTGACGTCAATCGATAATTAATCATTCAGTGCAGCCTGTCTCGCTTTACGATAATTATCGTTCATTCGCGTATTCATCGTTCATTCGGACACAGGTAAATTTCCTTCGAGCAAGTCGCGTCGTGCAATATAAAATCACACGAACGAACTCGTGAGGAAGCAAAGTATTTCGCAAATAAAGGAAAAATCGCTTGTATATCAACAATGTGAGTATGTATACTTATTTTCGAATCGTATCGATATTCACTCTGCGCGAACTTGGTTTAATCGCGGATTTACCATCATTATAAGTAAAACATGCTGTTTGCATTAGCAATTTCTCAACGTATTCGTATTCGTATCGGAATTCAGAATGCCCGCGTATCGCCGAGTGATCTTGAAATTGCGACACATGTTACAGATAGTTATGCATTTATCCGAGCGCGTTTTGAAATACTCCTAACGATTAATGTCTGCTAGTGGCTCGTAACTGACGTGCACCAATAAGGATGACTAACGATGTGAGCGAGTTGAGGACACGTGGGTGGAATTTAACGACCTGCCGCATGCCGCCGCGTTCGTTAAGAATGACGAATTTATCTTATTTATATACTGGCGGCGACAGTAGTAAATTACCTTAGACATATCAATTCCATTAAATAAATTTTTTTAAATATTTTTTACAAAATCGAAAATCTGTCAAAACTCAATTTAACTAGTTAAAATTACTTCTAACAAAGCCCTCTTTCATTAGTACTAGTTTTAATTGGTTAAATCTAGAATTTAACACACAGTTAACTTGTTGAAATTAATGTTGACGAAAGGACTTTGTTAGAATTAATTTCAACTAGTTAAATCGAGTTTTGATTCTAACATATACAATGCATTTATGTTCCAATAATATATATACATCTACGTTTGGACTGCTTTAAAATTTGAATAGAAAAGTATGATAGAATCATAAAATCTCTGCGGTTTTCGTGTCGCGGATAGAAACTTGGTTTGTGAAATGTGTGAAGGTTTTGTTTTTTGATCGCAAAACAACGTGGAGGAATATCACGCGACCATGCGTGAAGCACGAAACGGCTCTCAATATGCAACACATCGGCGTATGCATGCGACAAGATGGCGGAAGTGAATTTTTGTGGAGTGGCATCTGTTTGTTATTCGGCAGCTGCATCTGAATGACTAAGAGGCTGCGTGGGCGGAAGCGAATCATCAGCCCTGAATTGATAGCGCGCACATTCCCCGAGATAGAGACCACCTATCTATCTACCTACATATACCTTATCTCGTTCGTATGCAAACTGCAGCACTCGCGATATCTCTAGAGTTACGCGATGAGAGCGATTTCCAATCGTTAATCTCTGGGAATCCCTTATCTAGATTGCAGACTTCGCGCTACTCGAATTGGCCTTTATTCTATTCTAGAAAAAAAAATCGGTATTTCTCAACCGTCTAATGTCTAATTAAGTAACGTTACAGTTACATTTAATTTGTGTGTGAAGGAGAAAGCTAAAATAAAAATAGTTGCTAATTACAAAAAGAGTTAATATATAGGGCAAGTAGCGTTGAAGGAAAAATTTCTCAATAGAAGAGGTTCACATAAGTTACGACAGTTTGAATGCTTCATAAGACTCGTTGGATTTGCGTCTCTTTCGTCTTCTCTCGACGAAGTTTTCACGCGGAAAGTTCTATCGCGCTTATATAGACGGTTCTTCGAGTTCTCTCATCCGCCAAGTTGAACGCTCTCGTCTAACAAACGCTGTTTAACGAGTTCCTCCCGTCTCTTTGTGTCGCGAGTCGAATCGCCGCCGTCGGTCGGTATTGTCGAAAATAAATCGAGTCGAGTAGGTCGATCGTTTCGCACACGACAATCAGCAATCAAGTCGCGCGTATTCAAGCTTCTTTGCTACAAAATTAGCCGCCACTTATATAATTAACGACGAATTATCGATGTCTATCGTCGTTCGCTGCCTGCTCTCAGTACGAACGTGTTCAATTAGAACCGCGAAAGTATCTACGAGATCGCTTCATAGTAATTTATTAGTATGGCAAAAATGGTACTCCAATTCAAACACTTCAGATAATTTATAAGTAAGTTCAGTTACATTTAGTGCGTCTGACAAAACACAAACGCTAATTAGCGTCGTTATAAAAGTTGCAGAAGTGAAGATATTAATTATAAAAAGTTTTAAAGGACAATAATGAGATCATTATACATTTATACAGGATGTTTTCGTCGACGTCTGCAATCTTTTTTCGCAATAAAAATTTTCTGCAAAGTCAGGAATCTTCAAATTTCAGCATTAAATGTGCTAACGATATGTTAAGGTTGACATGAAGATATAGGTAATTTATTCGTGCAACCATTCCTCGAATCATCCGCGCGGTGAAAGACTTTAAGATTGAGTGAAAGCAGGATAAAGCCGTACTAGAAGTACATAAAGGGCACGTATTCATATATCAAAATCTGGAATGCGTGAGAAGGCATCTCTTTGTTCCCTATCTCTCGGTTGCCAAGCTATGTATATGGACGAATATCCGCGATATTAATACCGCCCGCAGAAACTCCGACACCTACGAAGAAAGAGAAAAAAAGAGAGAGAGAGAGAGAGAATTTAATACAGAAATATTTTCTCTTGCCGCCCACCGAGGTTGTGCAAGGATTTCCTCGCCAATCCCCTTCAAATTCTTGTAAAATATCTCGATGCACCGTGCATGACGCGGATTACAAAGCTGATTACAATGAGAGCGTAACTATTTTATAATGAATCGCGTCGAATTTCTTTATTCGACTAACACAACACGGCGTTAAGGCTCCAACTCTCCAGAAATCAATTCGCCAGGCCGAAACCAAGCGGCGAGGAATTAATCTCGTTAGGTTGCCGGTTCGTTGCGCCGTTCCATTATGCTGTCACATGAATCGCGCGCTATTATGAATTACGCAATTGGCTTTTGCATTACCGGGAACCGCGGCGTGCATTTCCCGAGGTGAATTAGTTGCCCCTATCCGCGACTCATACACAATCATTTGGGGAAGGAACTTTTATTATACGCGCGGACCCTATTATGGAAAAAGAATGGGGTGGCCGAGCTGCTTTACTTTTAGACGCAGCGCCGGCTATCCCGCGACTAATGAAAATCCGCTACATCATCCGCAACTTCTTTCCCGTACCGCGGATAACTCTCGAAACGTGCACAGCCGCCGTTATTCTCTCTGGATTTAATTCCCCGCGAATTTTATTCTGGATGGTAATGTAATCCGGTATTAATCCTGGCTGCTGCTTTTTGTTTCATTCGTGTAACTGAACTGACGAAATGTAGACGTGCGGTGCATCCGTGGCTAATGCATGCATGCATGCATGCACGTGCATATAAGCGCGCCCACGAGACGTTCTCCATTGGTATAATCTGATATTGTGAGACGTGATTATTGCAGAATCGTAGATTGAAGCCTTAACGGTTGTTAAAAATATTGAGGATTCAAAGAAATAATATACACTGCCAAATTTCAATTTTTCGAAAGTATCATATTCGATCCTGTGATACGATCATTATTTATTTTTTTTTTACGTCAAAGATATAAATGTGTTTATATAGTGAGATATAAACGTAATTCCACTTTATATATATTTGATTATCTCCTAAGCTATAATTTCGTTGTGTCGACACGACGAAAATGACGCGTTTAATAATTCATTGGTGCATTAATTGTGACAAGCTCTATTGGCCGAAGACATCGGCGCCATTTAATGGCTGTTTTATGTAAAAAATTTCACGTTGCCCTGTTACAAATAAATTCAGGCGCTCGACTACCAACTTCGTGAGCGTTTATTGGAAATCGCGATCGGTTACAATGGAGCTCATAAACGGAGGAGGTAAACGCGAGAGATAAACACGTGCGGCGCGTTCGACATGCGTGAAAGTGTGGAGTTCGGTCAAAATCGATACAGCTACATTTGTAATACGTCAGGTCATTAATTATTATTTAATGATTAATTTATATGTGAATGATTAATATCCGTTAAACGCAGTGATTAATTAAATCATTCATTCGGATTGATACTCCGCCATATTTCCTAAAATTCAATAAGGGTATTGATTTCGCAACGCGATATTATTCAAATGTAATGCCACGCTGCCTTCCTCCCCAGGGAAACGCGCTCTATAAACGCTAACCTGATTTTTCATCGATTTTTCCTTTCGCGCGCATGCATTGTTAATGTCTCGTGGGACGGCGCGATCGCCGGGCTTTCGACGCATGTCGATATCGTGCACGTGTCCTGTAAATAATCATTAACTCTTGCCGTGCAGCGACGTGCACGCATGCACACGTGTGCACGGTATCGGCCAGGCGAGAAATAGGGCTTTCGCTCGTGCTGGCCGGGCTGGCCGCAGAGCGAGCGCGATCATTTCGATGTCTGTCACCGTGACGCGAGCAACTCTACGCGTATAATACGTAACTCCACGTGAATTATTACACGCCTGCACAATACGCCTCGCTCCACCGTCGGCGTACGCGTACCGTAAAGGTAACTGCAACGGGGCCTGCACGAGGGCCTGAATATGCAGATCACGCTCGCGTATACGTACGCGGAGAGGAGCGGGGACAACGTCTCCGCGTTCAGCATCCGGCGACGTCGGGAAACTCGACGACCCGATTACGCCGATCGTAAACGCGGAATTACTCGACTCGACCTGCATTCCACGCCGCGCTCACGGCTTACGAAGGACGTAAATATCCCATCGATATTTATCCGCGCGATATCAGTTTTTATGCGATCGGAGCGTAACGTTCGGAATGAAATCTCGCGTCATGTGGAATCTCTTTATTAGCAGTCATCCAGTTACTCGGTAGTAACGTTATGTTTACTTTAATGATAGATATTGGAATAATGTGCATTAATATTGTATCTTATTTTGGACATTAATGAACGATTTAAACTAAGTGTAATTTAAAAGGATCTAATTAATTTTTTTTATCAAATTTAACAAAATACGAAAAAAATATGAAAATATTTCTCACAAATTTTATATATCGCCTCATCCTCTCAGTTTCAAATTGTCGAGTCATAGATTGACGTCCGGTCTAATCCAGATAACGCGGTCGATTACGTTTAAAATACCGGCAACGTCAAATCGAGCCACGCATTCCATCCTACAAAGTAGACGGAGAGTAAATACGACGAGAGACGGTGGCTCGAAAATCGTCGAGCGATATTACAGTTTCATCATGCGGAATTTCACGGCTCAGAGAGATCCTCCCTCCGTCATAAATCCTCTTATTTATCGTCCGCCTTTTACGCGCGAATACGAATCTGGGCTCCGATCGCGGGATGCGACCGAGAGAGAAGAGAGTCCAGCCGCGACCGATTGGATCCGTGACATATCACGACCGGCGGCGCGCGCCTTCGTGTATAGCAGCGTCTTCTGGATTTATGTACATACCTCGCATGAGGCGCCTTTAAGCGGCGAAACAAGTTTCGTATATTTTACATGCATTTGCCTTAATTTACAGTTACATGCCGAAGCCTAGGAACTGCAGCGATATACACCGGACAATCTCGTGTTTTATGAATCGGGATAAGCGATTTGCCCGCTAATCCGTCTCGCGCTATTTTCACGAGATTTTTGTTAACCGTAATGGCAACGTATTAGCGAACCGTGTCTACCGAACGAGTAAAAAGCGTAACGTAACGGTGGCGTTTTTCAATTTTCAACCATACCTATATTGCTACCGCGTGAGAGGATCTTTCTCAAGATAGAGACTGAAATCGCTTGACAAAGACGCGTGAAGAAGCGCTCGGTGTGACGTAAAATCTCGTACAATATTGCTATGCATATAAACGCCACAAACCATGGATGGATGTTGCATAACAGCCGATGCTACATCTATTGATTGAAGCTAAGCGTAACATTTCCGCATTGCTTTCTTCTGTCGGAAATAAATGTGAAGATGTAAACGGCAGCGAAATTGCGGTCGATTACGCGATCGCCTTTCAACATGAATGAGACGTATACGCCAAGATGTTCGCGCGGCGCGGTGTCCTGAAATCTCTCGTTCACTGGGCACGGCACGTAGCACGTGCTCCGATCTGACATTTCTACACGGCGAAGCGATCCCGCCACGATTTCCGACACGTGCGGAGAAAGCGGGTAGATTAAGTGCCGTACACTTTTTCTTTCATTTCATCTGATTCTCTAGGATATTCCGGGTCACCGTTGAAAATCTCAATGAATTCGTGCGTCGAATTATAAAAAGCGTTTTCAAGACTGTGAGATTAATCAATAACCGAGGTAAATCACCGGTTCGTAGATAATAACGACGAAAATAGAAATATTATTATCTGGTTCTTGATACGGCGCGTATGTCACTTTGAAAGATAAGCTTTACGTGTAAGATAAAAAGTTTCATGTCGCGCATGAAACGTTGATTACGCAGCAAGTAACGCAGTTCCGAAGTTGATTAAGACAAAACGATCGAATGAAATTCTATTACAAGGTTTTCACGACTGTGCCGAATTTGCAGGGATCCAGGATTAGTATTGTTCACCAGTCAGGGAAAAGCTCGTCTCTATCGACCCGGCGATTTAGCGACGAAGGCGGCGCGGCGGCTGAATCGAGCGAGAGGATCTCCGCAGACAATTGGTTACGGCCATTGTCTGCGACGAGCCGCGCGAAAGGCAAATGAATCTCCCCTCGCCATTCATTCCGGACGTTTAGTCCGCTCGTTCTAGAAGAGGCTCGCAATAGAGAAGGCTCATACTAGAGGCGGCAATCTCGCCGAACCTGTCTGTCTGCCTGTCTGCAGAATCGCATGCGAGTGGCAGAATGGGAACGCGACGACCGACGACGTCGGAGGATGTGTACGCTAATCTGTCGCCGGGATCGTTGTCCCACGCGAGCGACTCGAAAGAAAGCGACTTCAAATTACTCTCGATTTCCCCACCAGCGTGTGACGACCGAGTCGGTTCTCCGTCGCGGTCGTGTCGTCTCAATTGCGTGTATCCGCCTGACTCGGAAAACTACTCGGGAAGGGCGAGCTCCCAGGGCACAGCCAAGGATAATTCCTGTCCGCGGGAATCCTGGCGCCTCGAAGGCGGCTCTTATCAAGATTGCACGGGACGCGTTTGCGTGTCGACGCCGCGTATCGAGAACTCGCGTAACGCTCTCAGCGGAGAGCCCTTATTCGTTTTATTCGCGTGCGAATGAAAGTATCAAAGTATCACAGGATACCTGAGAGAGAACGAGGGCGTAAAAGTGCCGGGGGTTTATCGACACAGCCGTATTTGCGACGAGTGCTGTTTGCGATACGAGCATGGATGGTGCACACAAGAAGGATACCTGAATCCGTAATAATCATGAAATATTTGCATAGCCGCGGCGTGTGCAGCAGCGTATATCGTATTCGTAAATCGTATTCACGAGCGTTATATCTTCGAGCTTTTAGAGCTTATTCAAAGCTCGTCCTAGTGAATTAAAATTTTATATAATACTAAAGATGTATAAACGTTATATTAATAGAATGTAAGAAAAATTTCATTTTTTCATTTATTAAGCTTGCACTATTCTCTCTAATTTACGTATCATATGCGTGCAGGAATGCATTAAGAGAAAACTACAACACGACAATCGCATTATTTCATTAAATGTAAATTGGAAGACCAAAACAACGTAAGTACCTAAAACACTTTTCGAATTTTTTCATATTTAACTTCCCTATGATATATACAGAGAAAGTTTATTTTATTTAATTCTACTAAACTCGAGATTAAACTACTGGCGATTTCTTTTTTCACCCCGCACTTCATTTTTATTGACGAAAGCGAGGAACTCGGCAAAATAATTTTTCTACTTAACTAGCTCTTCCTTCCGGAGAGAATTTTCGAAGGGATCATCCGCGAATCTCCATTCACATTTTGCAATCCATTTTACATCGACATTTATCGGAGCGAAACGAGTTTTTCAGAGGGAATACGCGATATGTGTGTTTATCGGAGTGAAACGAGTTTTCAAAGAATAACTCGATATCGGAGTGGATAGGTAAAATAACATTTGAGCGAAGGAGAGATCCTCTTCAGAATCTAGGTTGCGCGTGACTTCTTAACGACGTCGTTTCGTTTCGAAATGGAGCAGTCCGTCCAAACGCTGTATGACGCGTATATGATCGTGATTAGAGCAACAGAATGCACCGCTTGAGAAATCTCCAACTGTTTCAAACTAATCCCGATGATCGTCGCGATAATCAGTAGAAGCACGAAGCAGTATTGGCTACTTTCTCGCGCGGGCTCATTTGATGGTCATACTATCTCTCTGCAATTATAACTTTGCACAAATACACATTGGTTGTGCTCCACTTTATTGTTGCATAATCCGTGAGTTAATGAACATTGGGGTCGGAATAATGGACTGATAATCCTTCATAAAATAGGTATAGAAAATTTTAGAAATGATATAATACTCAAAGTCTTTAGGTAAATCCAATAGCACAATAAGTGTTTAATGATAACATTATTTATCATTTTGTAGTGACACTTTTAATAATTATTAATTTTCTCTTATGTTTTATTTTCTCCGTTTTTGAGTATATCTTTATTTTTAGACGTACAAATTATATAAAAGATCCTAATAACCTGTATCTTTTTATTTAAATATAAAGAAGATCAAGGTTCTAATAAGACAGAAGTTACTTAACGTGCCTTATTATCCTTGATAGGAAGCAGTCACGCAATTTATTATATCCTTGTAAGAAATGTACGACAGCGTCACGAATGTTCAGAAGACTTATGAGCTGGAATATTGCATAAATCAATCACGCAAGAAACAAACGTGATCAAGATAGTCAAAGATCAAGGATCAGAATTTGTTCGCTGATCACGATCTCTGAGAGATGAATATTATTAGCTAATGACGGATTCACGCAATTATTCCAGTTATATTCGTTATGTCGAAATATTATTTCGAAATATTAAATTTATTTCAATATTCAAATTATTCAAAATCACTAATAACTTTATATATAGATTTCTCTCATACCATACAGCTGTACATTTTGCAAAATATTAATTATTAATATAAAATATTAATAATTACTATCAAAAGCATAAATACATTTTCATTTCAATTTATTTCTACGGAAAATTTAAACAAGATTTAATTAAAATTCATTTAACATATAACATATTAACATTTTGTAGCAATTCATTGAACATAAGGAAAACACCATATTTTGCAATTAATTTTCGCCGCAACGTATTTCAAAGGTGCGTGCACCAATATTTTATAACAAGTTTATATCGTGTACAAAATATAATTTCTGTCATCAACCACCGATTTATTACGATGATCGAAGACCATGAAATTCACGTGATGACCGTTCAAACATTAGTATCGATTACATTGAGATAAGCCTGTTTGTCCAAGTGTGATGAAACATACCTCTCCCTCCGGGAAACTAACTACGTAGGAAGTTAACGAGTCGATAAACCAAGATTTACAACTTTATTACTTCCCCAACGCTTGACGCGTATTCGAGCGCGAGAAATTTATTAGCTTATAATCCTACCCCACGATATCCTACTCTATGATTATAAACGTCTGCGCGTGTAACCAAAGAACGTCAACAACTGCAAGAAAGTGCATTCTTTATTTCAGATATTACCATCTGCCTCTGCATTCGCCTACGAATAGTCAATCCCATTTAAATGGTACGGAGTATTCATATATTCCATACGATTGTTCTCGATATTGGAATTACGTCTCGAAATCAGGCGATAATTCAAACTTGGATATAAATAGTGATTTGAATATTAAATAGTTAATTAAATACATTATTTCTCTTTTCTTTTTACTATTAATCTGTTTATAACGTTTCACGTGTTTCTTCTTAAAATTTCTGGTTAATCTATAATAAATGTTCAACGATTTGACTCGCCAATTCCTGGCTAATACCTGGTCATTAATCGTTGATTTGTTAGTAGAAAATTCGGAAATTCCGCAAGCTCTTACAAGAGAGCTCGTATATAATTCGTGAATACCGAGATTTACAGGCTCGTTGGCGATTCAGGCGATATCCAAGTCGAACGCCAGTAAGCAAGATTAATTCACGAATAATTCTCCACGAACGATAGCGTGATCGTGAATATTCGAGGACTTCGGTCGCGAGAAAGTGAGGATGCTCGCTATCCGACAATTGGTTACGAATGTCCACTTGAGTGCAGAAGATCACCATGAAAATCGGCTGTAATTTACATCACAAATAATTCCCACGATTCATGCCTACCGCTAATCCCAATTTAATCCTGCAACGCAGTAATGGAAATTTATCGGTACCGATTGACCCGAATATGCGCGATATTAATTAACGATCAATCGAGTGAGATGTTTCTCAATGATCAAGAATGATAGGGTGAGATGTACATTATCTGATAATTAATGCTCTCTGTCAAACATATTTAATGGATGCGTTCTTTGACATCATTTGTACTCAAGAGGAAATCAGAAAATTATTTTGCTTTATCTATTATGTAACCAATTTATCAGTCAATATGTGTATATCAACGTTGATTAATATGGATACAAAAGATTAAAGAAAAATTGGCGTTTTATAAAAATATGTATCAGTAATTAATTGTAAAAATAAATAGATATTAATGGTTAATAACTATTTTCCATTAAATAAGATGCTTGAAGTAGATGCGATATGTTACGTGACATGTTTTATCTTTCTTACAAGGTATATACGAAATCAAGTGTCATCCAAGAAACAATTATTTTTCGTAAATGTCATAATAAAATAGCAATTTATATAATTCTCATCACTTGTCGTTCTAATTCCTTTAACTGTACAAATCGTGTGATATACTCACTTCGAGACGAACAGCCGTCTTCTCGATATACTGACAAGTCATTAATCGCAAGATAGTTAACAGTGCGCGTTCGTAATTGCTAATTAATCGTAGCGAATAATCGCGTTCGATATCTCATACTTGGTGCGATTGCGTCTCAAGGGATAGTGCGAGATAACACGAAGCGGTTCACGTTCACATTGCTATACCTATTCAGTCGAGCGTCACCGTGCGAATGATAGCGCGACCTTGTGTACGCAACAGCGTACAATTCATCATCTACAAAAAGTAACTCACGTCGAACACCATTCACCTTGTTGACGTTTTAATATTTAATTGCTTTATACAATATATTCACGCTAAATATTTTGTACATTTCGAATTTTTAATGAGCTATCATCGCGTGTTAAATTTAACATTTATGTGACAAACAAATTTTACATAATTTAAAACGAAAAAAAATTATATTATGTAAATTAATTATTATTATTTTATGTCAAAGTGGCACAATTTTGCATTCTGAAAGAAATAAAATTATGTAATTTTAATAACCTAGAGGAAATCAAATTAAATCGTCGCAAAGCAAAATTATTATTTTTTCCTTAATTTATTTAAACTTTCCTCTTGAACTTAATAATACAATATTCAATTCGTGCCGTGGAATCAGATTACGTTGGGTCAAATCCGATCTGTTCATGTTCATTCGCCATTAATCATGCGCTGTGATTCATGAATGATTGAATATCCGCGAAACAGAGACGACTGCGAGAAAGTGAGTGAATCCGTCTGGTAGTCCGTCCCCTCGATTTCTCCGCAAGTGCCGGCCGTTGCTGATGGAAATGACGCCATCTCTCATTGCAGCCATTCATGTCCCTCGTAATAATTACGCTACTATGCGAGTAGTCACGCGTCTGGCATTTCTGTCGTATCCCGCATGCAGCCGGCCGACACTTGTTTTCGTGGACGACGACGTATGCCTAATTGGAGAGATAATTACCGCTGTACAACCGCGCAGCGAGTTTCGGACATGTCAGAACGAGCATGTCTCTTCCATTGGCTCTCTCCCTGACATAATTAAGGCAATTTATCAATTAATTCATTCGAAGATCCCACGACGATCCGTTAAGCCTTCGCCTCTTACGACAGGCAAGAAGACATTTGTGTGAACTATTTACGACACAAAAATCTCAAATGACAAACTCCATGACCATATAATAAAATCAATAAATATAATAATTAAATTTTCCTTCAATCCGTAATTATTGACTACTGCAGAATAATGCAAAAAAAATTACGACAACGCGGATTAACAATTGTACGAGGAACTGAAAACAAATGTAAATGAAGACTGGGATTAGGTATTTGCGCGCTGTTTAATAATGTATATCAAGTGGTATGTAATTAGCGGAAACGGGGGCGCGCGTTGCCGCAAAGTTGCATTAATCTCGGCACGCATCGTGTCGCGTCACCCGCGTAGCAATTGCCGTAGCAACGACGCTATTCAAACCGATGCGCGACGTCACTGTCGCACTCGAGCGACGTTAGCCTTAATTCGCACGTCTCCCCGACATTCCCTTCTTGTCACGTAAAATATTAAGACGCGAAATATCTCAAATATCTCGCGACGCTACGTATAACAAGGAATGTAAGACAGAGCGCTGCTCCTCTTGGACATATTTCCAGCGTACTTTTAAATTAAAGTCCCAGAAAAGTAGAACGAGGAGATAAAGGTAGGAAACATGCGCGAATGCGAAGGATGTATAAAAAGATTGATATCATTCACGAAATATATCACAATTTCCTTCTAGCTTAATAAATATATATAAAATGCATTTTAATTTTTTACTAAATATTTTTAAAACGATGCAGTAGTAGTAATTTAGGTAAAAATTTAGGAAAAAATTGAACGATACGACGAGTATTTAATGCAATGTTATCTAATCACTTGAGTAAATTACCTGCGATCCGACTATCACAATGTGACATTATCTCGGCGATACGTTTCGTACATTGAATAAATGCGCAACTCCACCTCGCGATGTTCCATTAACGAACTTGACTCGCCCTGTCTCGCTGTCTCTCTCTTTTTCTCTTCTCTTTTGTCCTCATTATACGCTTCCCTGTAACGTAGAGGACTTTCACGAGTCCATAGACACGTTAACCATTGGGAACTCCGAAGTTTCCCGGTGCGTCACGCGCCGGAATTCTCGCCGGTCGTTGCACCGCTCAACCGCATTTCCGCGGCGCGAATGCATCCCGCGTGCACATGCACCGGTAGCTAAGGGTACGTTACGAGGGTATGCCTAACAGAGGGATATAATGCGGGGAATGCAATGAAGCATCGAGGTGGAAAAGACAATGCGGTAGATAGCGCGGAATGACAGAAAGTGACAGACGGAGATAGACAGGAAAAGGGAAGGAGAGAGCAACCGAGATGGATGATAAGCTGGAATACGAGAAGAGCGAGAAATAGACGAAAGACGTCCTGCTAAAGTCGTATCGATGGATCCCGTTGTCGTTTGTACTTGCATTTATTGTGCTGTGACGACTCTCTGCTATGAGAGACGGCGCGAAAGAGAGGGCTGCTGCCAAGAGAGCGAAGGAGAGTTTCACGCAACAGGCATGAGAAATATCCGAGAAGAGTGTCACGAGCAGACGCGTCTGAACATCTCGTCATTGTAGGGATGGTATTGCGAGAGCGAGACGCATCGCCGCACCTAAAATAGCATTCTGAAAATGTTGGAGCATCGGAGCTGCACAACTTCAAGTATAAGGAGCGAGAAAATTATCGAGAAGCATTTATTCATTTAATTGTTGCCGATCTAAATCTTGATAATGTAACAAATAAATTTCATAAATAAAAAAAGTCAGGATTACTTGCAATACACTTTCGCATTTATGAACGTGCGTTATAGTTTTCATATTTACTTAAACTAACCCAGGATAATCCTACGTCATGTTTGCTATTCTGTTTCTCGAATCAGTTAAATCGCGGTTAGTGTTAACCGATATTTATGGTGTTCCGCGAAACAAAGGTTCGCCGAATTTCCGCGCGGCTTACGAAAGAAAGCAATTAATCGTACAGCTAATCAAAACGAATGACCTGCGGAAGAGCGGCGCTCTATACCGGTCAGGCCGACAATAGAGCCGACAAGGCCTCCGGGTTACCTACTTTTAATTGCGAGCACGTTTTACGCTCGACGGAGCGCGCGCCGCACCGGACGAGCTATAAATTTCCAACCCGAGCGTGTATCCCCGCTGCAACCACAAAACTAATTAGTCCGGCAGTAATTAATCTTTCATCTACAGCTGGGCGACGCGTCTGTCTATCGTCTCGCGAGTATGTCGAAGCGATCGCCGCGCGATTTCGTATATCTCTTCGGTGAAACGATCGCTCGAAGCCTACTTAGAATCGTTACTCGATATTGCGATATCATTCCGATACTGTCTCGACATCACAGGTTTCTTTAAGAACCACTTGAACGGAATACAACATTTGATATCAATAATATTATTTCAATTACTGCGATATCATCTCTCTGGATACCATCTTAACATGTTCGCTATCAAGCGTTACACATGTGTGACACATCGATTTCTCGAAAGACTGATGTTAGATATATGTGATTTAGACTTCTTTAGAATATAAGATATAGGATCTATAGAAAAATATAGAATTTGAAATATATAGAATTATTATTTGGAACACTAGCTGACCTCTTTAATACATTCTATGTGCACATCCACTACGTTGAATAAAACTATTAAAAATGTAACGTGGTCTGTGGCGAAGGTTTTTCCAATTCGATTGTGGTAGTGAACACGTTAAAACCGCACCTTCTCTTAAGGTTCATTTAGCTTAAATAGGTTTTCACTCACGAGTGAATTCGTCTCGTGTCTCTAATGATGGGTAATTACGACAGCGTTGTCGACTTCCACCAGATTGCCCATGACGATTCCTCGTCTGATTGCATCCTGCGCGAAATTTTACCCACAATTAACCCGACACCGTCGCGTTGCGTCCTCGAATTTCCCTTAAGTGCATTTCGCGTTGTTTATCGTCCCTTAATTGACACAATGCGATAAGATACGCTATCGTCGTCCCACTTTCTAATGGTTTTCGCAATCGCACCGTGGACGCTTACGTAATCTCCCATCTGGGACAAAAAGCCTGAACACGTTTGCTAAATTTCAGCTAACAAGCAAAATTTTTCTGTGTCAGCAGACTGAAAAATCAGAGCAAGAATGGTACATTTATATGTTTCGAAATATAGTTGCATAAGTAAAAACAAATGCGATTTTATATTTATATATTCCATTTATATATTCGAATTTGATCGTTATTTCAGAGAGAGAACTTCTTTTTACATAAAATTTATGAATTTGTAATTTTTACTAAATATAATTTTAAATATAATTCTAAATATAATTCTAAATATAATTCTAAATATATTTACTAAATATAATTAATTTAAGCACATTTTGGCGCTTAGTCGCAGAGAATACAATTTTGAATGTAGTATTTTAAAGAAATTATTATTTAAGCACTTTGATTAAATTAATATAATGATTATGTCACGTGAACATGTAAATATACAATTATTCAATAAATTAATTCTTTATATAACTTATGCAACTTTATTATTCACAATTTCTTATTGATGCCAATTAAGAATTTAACGCAGAAAAATTCCATTAAATGTGGCAGAGAAATTATGGAATCCTGGAATGCTTTTACTATGGAAGAAAGGAAGTCTCACAAGCACGTCTACCGCCACGTTGCGGTCCAATTAATCCGTCTGATAATTATTTTCTGCCTCCCAAGCGGAGCGTGCGCGCCCGCGCCGGCTTCGTGAGAATACGGAGCGGCGGCGTGCGATCGTAATTATCTGCAGTTTATCTAAGAGCGAAACGAAGCCGGGCTCTTATCGCGGAACAATGGCACATCCCTCGCCGCAACGTGGACAATGCACTTCCGGTGTGCGTTTCACGCACGCGGGGACATGGACCGGCTCGCGTTTCAATTTGTATCGTTACGTTGCGCCACCGTGATATCTCATCACGTATGTACATACATACACATACGATACCGATGTCCGGTAGCAGACCGATAGATGCGGGTCGATTGTGAAAGGGAGAGTCACTCTCCTACCGGTACCTCCGATATTTGTATTTTCCTTCCACGAACCCGAGCGTGTTAAATTTACATAAATCAATATTAATGTATTAGACCGCTATTTACAATACGGAATTTTGTCTAATGCGATGTCAGAGATAAGTTATTTCAACTTTCTCGTTTGATTTTTACATAATTAAGATAATGTTTTGCTGAATTATGCGTTGTACTGGCAGATACAATTAATAACTCGTTAAAAGCATGCGGGTTTGTCGCGAGACATACCGTATTAATTAACTTAAAGGAAGTGCCAATTTATTTCCGGCCTATTAAAAGCAAATTTGAGAAAATGCCTATAATTTAATGTATTATTCAAATATGTTATTCCAATCACATATTATTCAGAAAAAGAAAGCAATTCTTGAACTTTCCCATACCTATTTGCTTCCATTTAATTTAATTATTAAGAAAAAAAATTCAATTGTATTAATTTATATATCCTACGGTTATTTTTTAATTAAAAAAGCACTTTCATTGTTTTCAGTAACAAACTGTGACATTTTTCTAACTTGTCGACCAAAATTGAAAACTTTGTATTCTCCATTATTTAGTAGAACGAATATGACATGTGGTTGAAATATGTATGTCTCACAATCAAAAATATATAAAATCTAAATAAAAACGAGAAAGAGAAAGAAAGAGAGAGAGAGAGAAGAATTTTATTCTCTATGAGGCGCATAAACGGATGCATTGCCATACGTTTTATTAGGAAAATAAATTTTTATTAGCATTTCTCTATTCGTTCGTTTAAGGGTCAATAAGACTGGATTAGTAGTGATGCGTCAGCAACGATCGTGAGTAACGGAGGAATGCGCTCGTCAAGTGCCAGGGAATCGTTGACACGATCGCGCGTCGGAGCATCACCATCAATGAACGAGAAAAGAGACGAGGTCGTCGTCGTCATCGCTAACCTGTAGTAGAATTTCTTCCTAGAACTATACCGACGACATATAGATAGCGATTAGTCATCGGACTGATTCATTAATACCACACCAATCGAATTAAGGCCGGGCTTTCCTCGCGTGCATTAAGTAGGTCGACCCTGGATGCTGGTGGCTGATTAGCTCTCTCACGGAGCTGGCTCCCAGCTCCCAGTGTCTCTCTCTCTCTTTCTCTCTTGCGTCATCGTAGTATCGAAGTCGACGACCTAGTTTTTCTCACCTCTGAGGTCAGGCATTGGAGGAGCGTAAAGGGGTCTTCCACCCCTGCGAAACGCTCTCGTTCGCTTACATCGTGTTCATGTTTCACGTTAAAATTTTACCCACCGGATTTTACCTCGTAAATATTAGATATTCATTTTGTGCAAATATGTAACGATAAATATGTACAAACAATTTGCGAAATATCTTTTATATTATTCACTAATGAGGCGTTATATAAAACTTAATTTTTAAAATAATTAACATATTTTAAATTTTGTTGAATTTTCTAGGATATTTTATTGAGTTCCTATCATGGATGTTTCTGTTAAGATTGTTTTCCACAGATCTGGTGCACGTTATGCTCTCGGATAATTGTTAATTGCAATATTATATATTAGCGTAAACTCTGAACTTAAAGTGACAATTAAGGGTTGTAGATAGATCGAATTGTGCCGTGATTATAGCTTTCATTCTCATTTTGATGAGTTTATTTTCCAATGTCAATCGAAATTTCTGGTGTAGCTTAATAAAACGGGTCACCGATATTTATAGGATGGTACCAGGGTGCTCGCACAATCCAGGGTATACCAGAAATCGATGAGCTTTCGTGCGCGCTCGTAGAAGGCAAGCAGTTTCCCTTTCCCCCCGCAAAATAATAAACTCCCTCTGTACTCAATGTATTTCAGTATATTGCGTGATAAATATTATGTTGCATAATAAATTCCGTACGAGTTTCTGTCTTCGCTATAAAAGAGCTTCGCGTAATGTAGTAAAAAGGAAAAAAATTGCTGTCATAATCTTTTTAGTTCTATTTTGTTGGCGAGTTTCTTACAAACTATTTTTTATAGACGATGTTATCTTACAATTAATGATCAGTCAAAAATAAATATTAATAAAACAAGATCAATCTCTTTCAACAAACAAAGTGTACACCTACAAAAATGTCGATCTTACGATTACTTATATCGTTTCCTTTTTCTCTTATTTCCAGAAAACAATGAACGGACCAGTCTATGCGTCATCTTGTCCCGCGTTGCAGTCGAATCTGTCGCTACACAGCTCATCCTATTACAGCGAATATAGCGGCACCACGCGAAGACGACTATCCTCAACGGGCGAAGCGGATACTTCCGCAACGTCGAGTTACGAGGGTAGTGACAGCTCCGAGAACAGCGACGAGTCTCGTCTCGATCCGGTTAGCCAGATGGAACGAGAACAACTCGAAACTTTCTTCCGCGGATTAAAATCGCAGGTAAGCTTTGTGCGAAACGCGTTGATTAGAAATAACAAATTAAACGAATTTCTATAATAAAAGGCAAATCATACATATACATAATTGCTACAGAATAGGACTGTAAGTCTGAATAGGTTTATGGTACGTCGTTTAAGGGATAACGTTTCGTGCTTGGCAGGTATTCGTCTGTGAATCACTGGCGAACCTGTATCTCGGTAGCGCCTCTCAGACAGAGAGGTGGGAGCTCCGTTTCACCGGAATTCCCGTGGTGGTTCTGGATCTTGGGGAGACACGATCAAGATCCAAGAGACGGATTCAAATCTTACTGGCAGAACGCGGTACTTGCTTCACCCTCTGGCGCGAAACTATTGACAACCTCTCATCGTACAAGGTAAATTACCATCGTTGATTGTTCAAGCTCTATACAAGCCTGTCTCTATCAATATGTTTTCAAAACGGAGATGATTACAAATGTATTATTGTGTGAAACATATATGACACTCGATATTAATTATCAGTGGAAAATAATTAGCATTCAATCTCATCAGACTGCAATGTAAAATTCGAGACTCGATGGCAGATTGCATGATAAATAATTCATTTACGCGTTCGAGCTTCTTGTTTATCTCTCGTGTTAAATAGATTACGGCGAGCTATGTTACAAAGCGGATTAAATTTCAGCACCGGACATTTAATGCCGTTTTGAATTTTTTGCTCGTGCTTGCCAGACGAAATAAAACACAAGTGCTCTGAATCGCAAATGTATTTTTTTTAAATCTTCAAAGGAACTAAGGGATTGCTCTTTGTAGAAAAATGTGACTTGCATTATATTACCTAGCTTCGCATTCTATGAGGTAAGAGCCCTCGAAATGTTTACAGGTGTCGGGGCCAGCTTTTCACACGATGTGTCTCTCGTCGGACCACACTCGCTTGGCCGGGCTCAGCTTCGACAATTCAAAGGCAGCGAACGATCTATGGCAACACATAGAGCGTCTCGTGTCCTGCCCGGAGAACATCAGCCTGTCGGCGCCGGGCAAGAAGAAGAAGAAGCCAGTGCAGAAGAAGGTGGTGCTGCCGGCTAAGAGCAACATCAGTCAGCCATGCCAGTTCCAGCACGTGACCAGTGTGGATGCGGCCGATCGTTCGCGTTACTTCTCGCTGCAGACATTGGTACCGGCGCTGAGCGAACTGGAGAGCTCGCTGGAGGCGAACTTCTGAGACAAGTCCGACGCCTTCAAGCTCTCATAGGATCGACGCAGCGCGGCACCCGACTCCCGCCTTCTTCCCCGGAAGTAATCCCACCGAGAAAGAAGGATCCGGTTAATGTCGCGTGCGGGAGAAACAGATCAAGTCTAGGAGAACTCGCACACGGGGGTCTCGGATCGCGCGAATGTGTTGAGAGCTGTCGAAGGAAGGCGAACGCTGGAAGGCGACACCGCGGATTTCATCGGAAATCCTTTTATCTTCTTGCTCTTTCTCCGAAGTAGTTGTAGAAGGTCTAGGACCCAAGACGGGGAGGAGATATATCGACGAAGCTTTAACGACGACAAAAAGAGAAGGCGGGATACTTTTCCTCGAAGAGCCCTCGCGGCTCCCGTAGTTTTACTCGGATTCATCTTTATCTTCTCTCGTATCCCACCCGATATAATCAACCAACTAGTTGGTAAGAGTTAACGGTTAAGTAAGACGCGCTGAATTCCGATTTCCGCGTTATCCCTGGTTCTCGCGCGCATCGACCGGATCAGCGTCGTCTCGAAACGAGGAGCCGAGAAACTGAACTCGAAGGATCTGGCCTCGAAAAGGCAAAGAAGCGCGAAGCAATCGTGACGCGACAGAAGAAAGGTGTCTTTCCCCGAAATAGGCTAATCCGTTAGTGTCACGCGCGCGAACTACGAGATCGTCCGCAGGCCAAGGCGGAACATTCATCAATCCTTCTGAGCACTCTCGAGAGTGACTGCGATTGATGTCCGCGACTGCGAATCCTGACTGTAAAGCCCCGGGCGAAACAGAAAGTATCCCCGAGGCTCTCTGGTGAGACTCTCCGAGTCTTACGTCGCACACCGTTCCACTCTCTTCCTCTTCGAGGAGTCCTTCGAGTCGTAACTATCGATGTCGTGAGATTTATTATAGACGCAAAGAAAGTCTCTATCAAATGTTACGGCGATAAATGATCTATTCGTGATAAACGTTCTCGTCCGGAGAACGCTTTTGATAGATTATTTCATTATCATTAATGCATCGCACGAATATCTGGTGTTAAACTTTTAATTTCTGGATTAAAGTAGGACAAGAAATTCAATCAAAATGAAAATTAAAGGTGATGATATAAATGGTAGAAGTAAAGGTTCGTTTTAATTAGGTATATAAAATACATTTACCGCCTTTTTATTTCGTGTAAAATAGAGAAATTTTTGTTTATATTTTTATTTCGCGTGTACGATTATATTCCACGTGTACGTATTTTAAAGGATCTTTAGAGATTTAAAAAAACAGTCTTATCGCACCTGCAATTCGAATGCGGCGATGTAATGTGAGGGGAAGAACAAGCGCTTTCGTAATGGAATGTCAAAGACGCGAAACCTTGACACGAAAACCAAACAGCGAAGCATGCGATTAGAAAGAATCATGCAAATATATGCAAAATGTATTTCCGGGGACATCGTATCGGTTGTATACACATTGTTGCTATTCACTGCGGAAAGAAAGCTTTCTCCCCGGCGAGTGAAGGACTCGTACGGTTTGTAATTAACGGCGCGCGCTGCCACGGTGAAAACGGCATCAAAGAGGCTTTCAAAGTACACGATGTGAATAATTGCGACGAAATCGTCATTACGACGTAATTAAGTTTAATGCTTTCCCGACTGCATTCACCATAAAATGTCAATAACTTCACGGAGAAAGACTTGACAATGGAATGGCAATTATCTTCAATTGAAGGACAAATCAATTTGTTTTACTGTTGATTAAAGAAAGGCCTGCCAATTCAACTAATTCATGTGTTGCAGCAACGTGGCTTAGTATAGTAATTCAAATACTGTTAGACAAGATGTCAAAGAAAAAAATTGACACCGTCGAAAAAAAGGAGCCAATTCTTCATAACGTAGAATGTTAACGTAAAACAATTCATTGACGTCTCTATATTGTGGATAATTATAAGTACGCAATATTGATGCGCGATTTCGGTGAGCGATAGGAGTCGATAAATCAAAGAACGAAATACTGCCGAACAATTGAAATGCAAAATAAACTGTTCAAGATTAAGAGCGACGGCGAATACTGGAAACAAATATTGTGCCAAAACGTACTTGAGCCAATAAGAGAGCGAGTTTTAATTCATTGATATTTGAAGGAACGAGTATCATGCGCTTCCATTTGACACAAGACTTAAAAAGCCAGTCCATTACATCGTAATTAAGATTATTGCAACAAATTGACCAGCGTGTTTCCAGTAGGCTCGTAACGCTCGCGTAACACATTACGATGTTAATTAGATTACTAATTAGGTAGAATTAGTCGGATTGACGTGTCCATCTATAACAAATCCTACTTCCTACCCTTCGAGTCGTTAATGTGTCCGTAGATTTCGGTAGAAATTCTCGATCTTGTTGTCGACAACGTGTACGCTCGATAAAATGTTAAACTATGAAGATCTACAATCATCAATTCTATCCAAGTGAAATAATATTAAAGAATTGATTTTTAAATAGACGTTCTTGGGTCAAACTGGGACGTTTTATGTCGTAGTAAAAATATTTATTATCCTTGTAAGGATAATTTAACTTTATCTCGAATACGAATCGGTTATGTCTTTTTAATTTTATACTGAAATCTTTTTTTAACCAACCTCATTAATCTTTCTTTCGTATTATTTCACTTAGACGTACTTGGTCCATAGCTGAAAATGTGAAGATGAGTATTCTTCCCGAGAAAGTCGCGCGCGAGAATGTCGTTTTACGACGTTCGCAAGAAGACTGGTTTCACGATTCCGCGAATGTAGGCACAGTTAACAATAAGTACCTATGTAGTAATAGTGGTCATTAAAACTTGATTTTATCCTTAGGATCATCTATACGCGAACGTCTCTTCAGCGTCATCCTCGTTTACGTCGCTTCGAAACTTCCGTTTCGCTGGGCGGAGAAACGCGCACGCGTGTTTCGCTTTATATCCATTGCGAATCAAACTTTTTAACAATTAAGATTAATTAGCGTGTCAGTACTATCTAAGTTAGGCTCGCCCGGAGGAATCTTTTACTGTATTATCTAA
Source organism: Temnothorax curvispinosus (assembly GCF_003070985.1). Taxonomy (NCBI): domain Eukaryota; kingdom Metazoa; phylum Arthropoda; class Insecta; order Hymenoptera; family Formicidae; genus Temnothorax; species Temnothorax curvispinosus. Next base: position 1,296,624 of record NW_020214913.1, on the reverse strand, counting down.
TTGTGAGACGTACGTAATGCTTTCCGCAGGATTTATACGCACACTTTGGTCACGTGAGTCGTAAGTTTCTTTCAGGAGAAGATCTGGGCGAATATTCTAGGCATTTAAATAGATACCGTAACTTCGAATTAATACTAATTTCATTATCTACGACTGTGATATAAATATATGTATTTGTATCGTTACGTTTCGTAACATGTATCCGCATTAATCAATCACTTGGAGATATAAGTTCATGAATAACCAATGTAATGATAATTATTGTGCTAATAAATAGTAACTTCATGAAACAAAATACTTATCTGGATTTATTGTCGATTTATCACCTCTTAAAAAAAATTTCATATAAGCGTAGCTTTTGCAATTATTATTAACTGATAGTCCCCAAATTAATTAAAGACATTTTTTCTACATCTTTTAAATTAAATGTTTTTGAATTAAATGTCTTTTGATTAAATGTTCTTGAATTGAATGTTCTTGAACTAACTTAATTTCCTCTAATATTTTTTATACGGCCAGAGGATCATTGTAATTAAGTGCAACTATCTTTTCAATCTTTCTTTCTTTAACTAACTAACATAAATGAAAAATAAACTTTAGCTTCCGCTATCTTGTTCCATCTATATCAAACACTATCTATAGGTATATAGGTTTTATTCTTATTATTATTCTTTAATTTCTACTCATTATTCTTAAATCAAGTTGCATCTTTCCACTTTTCCTCAAACGTTTATTGCTTTGTCATTTACTATCAAATATGTTTGTCTTGACTCATTAGATTTTATTTTGTTGCTTCTTATTTTAACATAACATCTGTCGAGAGGGATATTCGTGCACGACAAATATTTTAAAAGAGTTGCGTCGGTGAGTATTACCATTATTCGGTATCACACATTTGCTGTAAGATAAAGACACGGATCGTTGAATAATAAGTTCGAAAGATTATACAGAAACCAACTTTATCGAATGGCGTTGCTGCTCACTACGAGAATCTTGTACCCGACAATACTTATCCGATATTTCACCGCATATAATACTAAACGATGTAACATTTTATAATTGGACTTTATCAATGAAAAACTAATGTTTTGAATAAATAAAACTGTTAAACTGATATTACTGTGCTTCGTATTTTACCTTTTTAATGTCAGACAAAAATGAAAACTCCGCAAATTCTTTTTAAAATTTGTGGTTGCATTATTCAACTTAATGTCACTCTCGGGATTTTTATTAATAATTGTTTCAATTAAATATAGAAGATGCCATCTTTGATCGGGCTAGATCTTGGTAGCCTGATAATAATATTTATGCGTGAATTTTGTATGCTTTTTCCAATTTAGCAAACTGGGTTTACTGTTCTAACAAAAAAACTGTGTTTCAAAACTGATAAATTATCGGCGAGCAGTTTGTTAAGTTCGAAAAAGAATACAAAATTTACATAGAAATATTAGGTACCAAGATCTTATTCGACCAAAGATGGCATCTTCTCTATTTAATTATAAAATTTATATCGGTCCAATTTTACTTATTATTAACGATGTTGAATTTTTAATTTTATTGTTTCGGAAGATAAGAATGGAAATGGAGAAACCAATATAATATCGATGCGCATCTAATAATCATGATTTATGCAGGCATTATTCGTTATGAAAACCGATACTTGAACGCCTGTAGTTGCACAAGGGATCGATAAATTACGAATATATGTATCAACGATATTTTCTCCGTATTGATCTGTGGCGAATAAATCATATAATGGTCCGCAAATATATTACCGCGCACCACCGCCGAAATCGCGATACGTATCTACCGGGGAATCCCGCGTTTTGACATGCTTGTACTTTGTACTCATCACCGTATAGGAGGAGACTGCCTATGTATCTGGGTGCTCCAGATAGATGCGTCCGATATGGAGATCGGTCGGTTGTCGAGCCGAGTCCCGAACCGAGTAATGAGAGACCCAGTGCCGCCTCCCGTGTATCTCGCCCTCCCTTGTTTATGGGAATCATCGGATTTACATCGGAGCGATCGAGATCGTGTGGGTGGATCTCGAAGGAGCGCACGCGAAAGAATGGGTGGAAACGATGCACTTGCTCTCACATGTCAGACGTACGAGAAAGTATCTTTAAGTACGATGGCCCTTAAAAAATGTTAAGAGTATCGTAGGAAACGGTAAATCTATTAAATTAACGAGAGTTGAAAGAGAGAATAAACTGTTCATTTGAGATGTGGTATCCATGACAAGTTTCGGGTTTCTAGCAGACGTAACAATATTAGTTAAAAGATATTAAGGGAACTACACGGATTCGGATACAAATGTACTTCCCAGACAACATAAAAGTTTGGTTTCGCTAAATGTATTAAACAAAAACGCGAAACATAACGTGCAGAACAATATTCGCGGTCAGTTATTCATGTGTAGAAAGAAAAACCTGTTGTTACAGTTTTTTTAGTTCCGTTCTAGATATATAAAATTTAACTGTTCTGAAAATTTAACTCGCGTATATTTCGTGTGCATTTGTTAACTTTTGATAAACTCTACAAATGGAAAATTATATACTTTAAAGATAATAAAAGACCAGTTTTTCATTTACTCAAATATAGTAATCAGGAATTCTCGAATGTGACTAATTATAGCTTTTCAACTAGTACGCTTGTCGATTATACATATATTTATGCATTCGTATAACTAAAAATCGATACAATACGAGCATTATTATTTTAAATATACTTGGATACAGTATATAGTATTTATAATCATTATATACGCACAAACTTGGATCAAATGCCATCAGAGTATCGTCAAGTAAAAAAAACCTGTCATTAACGATGCGTATATAATTTATATATGATTTTGTAAAAAACTCATCTTTCTCTCTCTCTTTCAAGGAACAGCGCGATCGGCCAATGTTTTGGTCCTCATTCTCCATGAACCAATGAATCGATGTCACGACGGCAATATTCATTAAAATAGAAAAAAAAAGAAACTGTTAAGTAAAGAATTCGAAACGCTTAATTCTCTATTTGGATTTAAAATGTAAAATGAGCGATGAGATATTTAATGTTGTTAACGTTGCTAATTTCGAGGATATACGTATGATTTTGCGTCAAAGCGCACAATCGTTGAATATGCATGGTCGACATTTACATGATGTTTACGTTAATTGCGCTATGCAGCAAAATTCTTAATATAAGCTCAATCAACGCTAGATGAGCTTTTATAGACACGAGCATAATTCGTGCGAAAGTACATATAACTAGTAATCGTTTTCATACACGTCTAATAGGTCATCTAACATCTTTTCGGCTATCTATAAATCGTATATAAATCGTCTTACTATTTTGTTTAACAAATAAATGTTTCCTTAATTAATAAATCGAAGCTAATCTTTAATCTTTACACGAAATTCAAATAAATAAAGAGAGACAAAGATAAGTCTATAAAAAAAAAATTAAAAATGTTTTTCCTCAGATTTGATTACCGAAGGAATCGAGTCGTTCGTAATCACGTATTGAAGAAACTATAAATTCGCAATTACGTGAGTCGATTTTCCCGCGCTAAATAGCACATTTGTTTTACGCGGCCGCAGAAAAAAAACGAGAATCGCGTGGGCGATTCGTTTATGTGCAATTTGCAATTCTAAAGCCCACACCTCGTCACCTCATCGAAGTTTCCGGTCACGGTTCATTGGCGCGAGATGAGTTTGAGCTGGCTCGATCGTGCGATGCGATCGATTAGCACTTCGTACATTGCTGACGAACAAGCGGCTAATTATTCGTCGACGAGGCGCGGATTGTATGCAAAAACCGCGTCGGTCGTCGCACCCGGAATTGCAAACGGACTCGGACACGACTGTCGCCGTCGCTGGCGCTGGTTCAATTCGGCTGACGTTTCGTTCGATTCTCTTGTCACAGCTCAAAACCTACATTCCTAAACGAGATAGCAGATCATGCGACGTGAAACCGCATTAACATTCTTATCACGTCGTATGCGACGACCGGCTTTGTCGTCAACGTCCCGCGATGCATAGCGAAAGTAAGGATAAAGCGGTATTGAATTGTTCTCATTTCAAAGTGTTGGAAAAAACTAAGAAGCATTACACGCAATTTATGCAAATCCCAAAGCGCGCACTGTAAGCCGGCTTACAGAGAAGAAACTTTGTTTTCCGTTTAATACTTTAAAAATTGAAATTCTTCATCTCGTTTCGGTCCAGTTTGCTGTGTGCGTGAAATTTCATACCGCTGTTGCAGAGATTCAGGCGTGCCTGATAAACGTTTGGAGTTTATCGCGAATAACGTAAAATATATCGAGATTCGAGATCGCGATGCCGGCACAGAGTTTCTGCCGCAAACGCGAAGCGGAACGTTCATCATTTTCAACGGCTGCAGATTTGAAAGCCGCGTTTTCGCAGCGCCAGATCAATCCTCGATTCCCAATTCGTCGAAGAGACCGCCGCGATCGATCTCAGCACGGCAGGACCATCGTAAATCGTTCGCGAGATTAATCTCGTGGGTCGATCCGCGCCAGTGATCACGATCGACTTGCGCGCTAAGCTCTGTCGTAGATCTCACTTGAATTTACGATCCGCGCGTCTCTCGGTCTCCTCGCCGAGAAAAGATCCGCTTCTCGCGCGATCGCGGAATGCGCGGCATTTTGTGAAATTCGTTGTCGTTGTCGTCGTCGTCGTCGTGCGCGACACACGACGAGAAAACATGACGGCATGCGATCATTTTTATATTTCATACTCGTAACGCATTTCCGACGTATCACCGAAAAGCGAGTGAAAAATCGTAATGTACTTAATAATTTACTTTAACACAAAAATCTCACAGATATTTTCGAATATCTAATGGATATTATTTAAATGCTGAGTTCTGGATATCTTTTAATGTTATTGTTGTTTGTTACTGTAAAAAGCTATATGTGCAAAAAACATATATTTTACTAATTATGTTATTGCATAATATTACTGCAGAAAACTGATGTTTATTTAAAAAAAGCTATCGTAAAAGTATCGATAAAAACCATTACGAATACTGATGTTTATTTGAAAGTTGAGGGAGTAAATGGATATAAAGTGGAAATACATAATTAAAACCGGCATATATCTTAATTAAATTTGCATTTGAGAGATATACATATGTTTTGAAGCATTTTCTGGATATATGACACGTACGATCTCTCTGGAGACCTACAACGATTATTCAGAGACCGACTTCAAACGCTGCAAATAAGCAGACCGACGCAGCATCATCAGAGTGCGGTCTTATCCTGTCAAACCAAATGCGCATCGCTAACTCTTAGCAGACCTAATATTAAGCTTCTCCGGTGGAAGCAGATTCTTGCAGCGGTAATCATGTCTAAATCTTAATTACGTTGATATAACATGTGATATAACGAAGTCAGTCGCTCAAAACGCTAAACTGGAAGATATATTAAACGCTACTAAAATATTCATGTCAGACTCGAATCGCTCGCTGGTTGGAAACATCTCTTGCATTTCGAGATTAATGAGAATTGATGTATCAGATGTGAAGAGACGTAAAGATATAGACTGATGGGACGCCGGAACCATTTCGTTGCTATCAATAATATTAGCGCGACATCTCACTTCTCCGGACTGTTCATGAATAATTTGGGGGAAAGAGAGGGAGGTTTCTGAAAGATTCAAGCTGTCTGGATATCGGGCACGTCGTCGAATGTGCCCGAACTTTTGTTCTTCATATTCGTTTTAATTAAACACGAACGATCGGCGTGTTTAATCAATTAATGCGACGACGAATCAACCGCTGACGTCGCGCGTCACGATTGTCGGAAAGCTGTATCGGGACGAGGGATGGATCGAATGCGAACTCTAGCCTAATTAATAATTGTTATTGGATAGAGAGACGGAGATACAGAGAAAGAGAGAGAGAGAGCCAAAAATTGTAGTTTTTTCTTTTGGAGTATACATAAACGCGCGAGATAATTGAAACTTCAATTTGAGACCTAACCGCGCTCTATGATTATTGTCGACGTTTTTCTCTTCCCTTCTCTTTTTTTCTCTCTTTTCGAGAGCGTGAATTCATTTTTCAAGTAGATTGTATCGTGGTATTCCATTATCGATATCTGCCGGGTCGTCCTTTTTCTTTCTATCCGATTTCGCAGACTAGTAACTCTGCAAGCTCATATTTCGCGGCGTTAAATATTATGTTGTCCGACAGATAAGTGATATTGTCATCTTTCTTTCCTTGTGAAAAGATAGATAAGAACAGAACTGTAGAAGTTTTGTGCAAAGTTCATTTTGCAAAGTTACTTAATATCTTCGAAATTAAAGACTAGAGTCTTACAATTATTGACTTGTTTTATATTTCTGTCTATAAGTATATATTGCGATTTTCACTAGAGTGACAATTGAGAATTGAATGTAACAGATCTGATTTCAAAGAACACAGATATCCAATAAGGAATATAAAACCCTTTATATACTTCAATATATTTTACTTATTCTTTGCAGAAAATTTATTGTTTAATATTGACAGTTTTATACCGCGATATATTCCCATAAAGTATAGCACATTAAGGCCGATATGTTCCATTGGATAAATAAATCTCGCAATCAATCGTGAACAATGAATGATTCTTGCCGTGGACATCGCTCAGACAATAATGTCAATACAAACGCATTAATATCGTGTGCCAATCATATATCAATATCAAAAAGGGAGTGATGTTCTGTGACAAGAAATAAAAAAGAAGTTTAATTTAAAAATATAAGCTAAAATCTTAGAAATTTATATGATACCTACAACATACTTCATCACAAATATATGAACAAGAAGAGCGATGCCTAAAAAGAAAAGCGACGAGTCTCAGTAATTAATCCTTTAACCACCCACGATATAATTATCTCGCTAAGTCAAGATAACATTTTGGACATAATACCTCGCATTATTTAATAATTTCGAGGAAAATAAATAAATCGACAATCCGCTAGCATTTAGTAACATATCCGTATTTTAATCTAAAAGTGATCCACATGACTGAGAGAGTTCCGAGAAAGCAACGATGTACGGAAATGCGCGCGGTATTCTCGTGACACACGTCGCGGTTTAGATTGTATAACTTCGTAATTTAGTGAGACGAGTGTTGCAAAACTGGGTTGTATTATAATTGGATAACCCGTCTAAAGTATCCTTACACAGCAGACTGACGGCGCAGAGGATCCACGAAACGTACGTAATCTCGACGGATTTTGCAGGCAGGCTTAACCGGACAGTTCCGACCTAAAGCGAGCGCATCTAGGTCTCACTTAACTGACCATAAATTTGCAACAACTGCAAATACACGCCGAGATGAACACACTTAATTCCTTATCACGAGAAGATGTTAAAAACGTTATTTCATTTTTAGTCGACTGTAAGACACACGTGAAACGAAATTTCTTCTCGGTCTGTTTTTTCTTCTTGGAGTTTGGAATTCGTGGAAATATATTCTTTCCCCGAAGTTCGCGCTTGCCGAGTTTCTCGCCAAGTTTATAGGGTCAACGGCATTTTCGCGAGATGCCGTGGCAAAAGAAGGAATCCGGCGATAATCGTGCGACAGGAAGCAGTCGACGTGCCGGGCACAAACACGAGCGAGTGCCGCAAAGGAGACGCAAGTATCAACCTGCTTGCCGTCGATATCGCTACGAGGAATCGGTAAGCCGTCAGTGTGTTTCTGGAACTCACGTACCATTCAGACAGCGACTCGGCCTTCGTTTCTTCTTTCTGTCGTCGAGAGATCGCCGATCTAAGCAAGCGTCGAACAGGGACGTCAGCGGTTCCCGTACTCGCTCGCTCGCGGTGCATCCCGCGATGCATTCAGACGCGAGAGTTAAGCGCATTACTCGACTGCCGCTCACTTTGGCGACGGAAATTAGTTTAATCGTCTGCATGATGAGCTTAGACGACTACGTGTAAATGTGCATGCTCATCGTTAAAAGATTTTCACTGAATACCACTTTACGTTGCTTCGCATTATTAGATCTAATGTCTTAGAGGTCGTGATGTTACATGCAACGGTTTTATTTTTTGCGAAAATTAAGTTACTTAGAGCGAAAGAGTATGGTTACCAGCAATAGTATTTGTTAGCACATCTTTGTACATAAAATTAAGAATCAATTTAAAAATAAAATTGTTATATGCATTTCTAAAGTTTGTTAATCTGTCGCATTTCTTTTCAATTATTTATACATTGAAAAATATTTATGTTTCGATATTAAACAAGTAAATTAATTAATCAATTGAATTAATTTTTTCGTTAATTCTTTTTAACAGCAAGATTCGTGAGAGGCGTGCAATTTCCGGAATATCTTTCGTGTATTTTCTTTCAAGAAGAAATTCCCCACGCACGAGTGTAATTCGCTGGCAAATGCATCGCAGGAAGGAGCACGTCGTCGGCAGATTCTAGAGATAGCCTAATCGGATTCATTACCGCACGTCATCTGCTCAGGCTATAGTAATAGTCCGCTTTTCTTACGAGCATTTCGATGCTTTCACGGTCGTTCCCTGGACTTAATTATACGCGCGACGGCGTATACACACAGACACTCTCTAGAATTTCACTCTGCGAAAGACCGGCCAGTCGCGTTCCGACTGTGTCGACCGGCAGTTAGCTACATTCAGTAATGCGTTACTTGCGCACGCACGTACGCGTGCATGCGTGCACGCACATTCCTCGTTAAAAAATGCGCTCGTCGAATTCTGGTTTACCTCGCGAAAAATCCGTTGTTATTCGGATCTCCGAGATAAGTGCCCGAGAAACTAGAAACTCTAGATTTTTAAGCTTTTTTAAATATTCGCTGTCTACTTGTTTCTTTATTGTTTCCGTGCTTTCTTAATAGTACAGGAAAGATATGTTTCTTTTTTAAGAATAACATTTCAAGTTACACTGAGTATCTCATTTATCATACTAGTCTACGTTTAGAAGCTGATACAACGTTTTTGACAGTTTCTATTAGATGCTGACATAAAAATTGTGCATTTGTAGACAAGGAACATTGTCTTCCTCGCGTAAATTTCATTTGGTTGGAAAATGGGAAATTAATCTTAATAATAAAATTGTATATACATATATACATCTCTCTCTCATTCTCTCTTTTGCATTTTGTCATCAAATGGAAATAATGCCAAGCATCTCAACGTGGAAATTAATTGACCGAAGTTCATTTGCGTCACGCACGATACATTAAAACGAAGTTTAAAGTGAATGTAAACTTTGAATTTCTCCTGGGATTGCGCTCTAATTATGTCTCCCATGAGACCGCATCACTTACGTCCGGCTATTTGCGATCGCGAATTATTCGCGTGGTTATCCTTATATCTCGATTCGACTATATAATTATAATCCTCGACATTGTCACAGCTATATAAACGGTACTCGATATCGCAAATCAATTTATTCGTATTGATGTGGATGTAATTACGCCATTCTAGTATTCAATAATTAAACTAATATATTAACAGTCGCACAAATAGGCTAATTCACTAATTGTACTGGAATGCATTCTAAAATATATCATGAACCGGCTTCAAAACGATCGATCCTTCATAAATTTACGGATAGAAATATATACCCTTTATTTCCCTAAATAACAACAATATATATGCCATGCATTAATGAAGTTATAAATCCTTTGCAGGCTATTAGAATGTATGATTGGATTATTAGATTGCAAGAATTATATTTTATTATTGGCTTTTATTGCAAGGCGAATAAAATTGACACTTAAACTGACTACGCTAAAATTATTTTAATGTACATAGACATACATATCATTTCTGGATGACGCAAGAATGACGCATTTAATTATTTCTTCTATCTTTTGTATATGCGTCTCTTACCTAATTAACTTGATCTACGGAACATTTATTTATAATGAGGAAATGAGAGATAACATCAAAGAGCTGCGTCCCTTCCAGTCCCTTAACGATTAATTACTACGGTCTGCAAGTGTGCAGGACAGTGCAGCGTGCCGACGTGCTTACATCCATCACGTAATATTTCTCTCTGATCTTATCGACTGTTCGTCGACTCGTTTACTATGTCGTAATGTTCCTCACGATCCGTCCGTTGATCACTGTTGTTCATTGCGGCGATAAAGACAATTTACTGTCGTCATGCGTTTTACAAGGCTTTAATTGATGATAAAAGACTCATGCACGCAAGCTAATTTCACGAGTCGCACAACGCCCGTAATATAATTTTACGTCGTGGACCAACTTTTGTATAATACGAACAATGAGAATAAACACAATTAAGAATTTTTAATTGACTATATACTGGCAACGATTATAATCGTCGTGACAAATCGTCACCGCGTTTCGACCAAGAATTCTGGTCATTTTTTTTTTAAACTGACGTAATTTTATATGCTTGTAATATAAGCGTCGTAATTAAATAATTAAATTCATTGCGAAAAATATTACCTCAATTACATCAATTTAAAAAAAAAATGACCAGAATCCTTGGTCGAAACGCGGTGACGATTTGTCACGACGATTATAATCGTTGCCACGATTATAATCATTGCCAGTATATAGTCAATTAAAAATTCTTAATTGTGTTAATTACTCTCTAGCGAAGAAAATGAGAATAAAGCCTGGTTTAACGGACTGCAGTAGATGAGCGGCACTCTCTCGGTTTGTCGGATTTCATAATATTCTTGAAAAAGAAACAAAATAACGTAACGTTCGTTTACAAAGTTGATCAGATAAAACAATAAATTTAAAAAAATCTAAACCAAACTGAAGTCTACCTTAGTTTACCTTGTTCCGCTCTAATTTTCTAATATCATTAATTAATTTTCTAAAATAATTAGGTTAGCATAATATTGTAATCTAGTGCAAAGTAATCTTTTCAGACGCACTATAATGCGTTTATTACGTAGCATAAACAGTACTTATGACCGTAAGTTACGTGCACGCGAGTGAAAAGTGTCGGCTGAATAAAGAATCTCAGAATCGAGTGGAAATAGTCGAGACGAAACGTGAATGCGGACACGAAAAAATGAAATGACTTATTCCGTTTATCTTTAACTGCACATCGTCGATTTAAGATCAAGCCGTTCTTCGCGTAAAGTTTCTCAATTATTCAGTTAGCGCCAAAGCAATGGTAGAAACTTGGTCCAAAAATCTATTGCAGATTCGACCAACTTTGCCATCTTAAATAATGCTCGTACCTCGCTCCATTAGTATCTAAATCTCAAACCGGCGCGTGTATGTATACGTGGCGCAAATCGCAAGACAGATATTTCCCCGCAGATATACCGTAAAGGCGGCTCCGATCGGATTCGTCCCAATCTTCTTGAGTGCAACTGCCAATAAACTCCGCAGAATCGCGCTTCCTCTTGCGACTGAAATATGACATTTGCATGCGAACGTGACGTTTTACGGACGCTTCCGCATGAAGTAACGCGAATAATTCGCCACGAAATTCGCGGGCGAGAACACTTTTGGGGGAGTATCGATTTTCCTTTTGGAAAACTTCGCATTAGAATTTATGTATCGCCAATCGAACGCGACAAAGAAAAACGTTTTATTAGCAATCGTCGAACGGGTCTGCAACGATCCCAAAAGATTAACTGTACCACCGACGCCGACGCGTCGGAACTTGGAAAGATTGGAGAGTACGGAGCACTCTCGAATCGAGACGGGTAGATTGCCGGATGAAAAGGACGCCGGTACATGTGTGTGCACCGCGGAGGCGTGGGTTCCCAGTACCCGGCTCGCGGTGAGATGGTACGAGGGCACCGATATTGGGTTAGTTTTTGCCAGAGGTTTCTAGTTTCCCGAATAGTGCAATGAGGTCTGCGCACTTCCCGTAGACGACCACCACGTTCCAGATTGGACTCGCGCGCGGTGATCAATTTCACTATTTTAGCAAGACAAAAGAGCGAGATATAAGCTCGACTTTAAGTTCCCGAACACGCCGTGTCTCCGATCGAAACGACGACGTATGACTTGATTAATGATACCACGGAACGGGTGATGCATTGCGGACGATGTTACTTACGAGAGCGTCCGTAAAAAGTTAGAGGAGAGGGTGTGCTTTGGATAGATGGAAGTACAACAGGATGCAGCCGGCGCATTGGCACGACCGCAAATGGCCGGACGACTTTTTCCATCGAATCGCCTAGAAATAAATATAACGCTCTCTAGATTTAATCGGCTCGATCGATTCTCATGAATCGAGGCACTCGCAGCAGCAGCTTGAAAATTCGTTTCTCCATTGAATTTATTTGACGCCGCGCCGCGACGATATCGCAACGACATAAAATTCACGTTTAATGTATAAGCCCCAAATTTATTGAAATATAATTTTTCATACTAAGAAGCTCAGCTCTTTATCTGAATAGCCAGCAGCGAATGGAATTTCCTATAACTTGTAATATTGATCAGGGAACGCTTATTGTTAGACGCGCGTTCATAATCGTTATTTAAATCTCGTTTAATGACTTGATATATTTGTTACAATCGAAATTCTTCATATCACGCATGTCTGATTAACGATTTTATCGCATGCAAACAAGTCTATCGAGGTAAAATAATGTAATTTTATTATTAAACGGAAAGAGGTAGAATAAATACGGAGAATAAATACGTGAAGTTACCGATAATGTAATAGTGAATTTCTCTCACGCTCGTCATTGACTCTTTCAGCTTCAAAGCCTACGCGGAGGCCGATAACGGTATGGTAATGGCGTGAACACACACCATCGTCAGGTTTAACTTTCATTAAGGTCGGCAAGTGTGACCTTTCCATCCACTGGTCCCTTATCTACCTATCGTACGCACCAAAACCGTAACTTTTTCTCACGTCTCAACATCCTCCTTTAAACATCCTCTTTAAGTCGGATGCGCCGCGACCTATAACCATATTTTTTTACGCGAGTACAATTTCGCGTATGAGCGGTGACAGATTACTATGTACCGATAGCCAGAGGACCGAGTCGGAGAACCGAGACAACGATCGATCATATCGATTAATTCGAAATTAACGATGACACGGGTAAAATGGGACAAATTGATATTCGATATTCGAGCAAACTGCAAATTTTCGGCCGGAAAGAGAAGTCATACACAATAAACCGTTAGGAAAGAACCGTGCGAAAGAAGTGACGTGCGGAATAAAAGAACTGTAAAGGAAGAATCGTCACGAACGTAAGTGCGTTTTCTAGGCTCGTAGATCGTGATACGTGATATGAGTTTATATATTTTGAGACTAATGCACGATGAGATAATATAAAAGCTCAGAAGCAATGAAAATCCTATTTTTTCCCTCTTTCTCTTGAGTCTTTAGAGACTCTTGGATGGACATACGAACATCTTGGGTATCTCCCTTAAATTTTCCCATTAAATTGTTCGGTGTGCATTCACCGGACAGCGTACACAATGTTACTTTTATATACGGGTGACGCGGCCCACATCATGCAAAGGCCGTCGACCCGCAAAAAGGGCGAAACAACTTGTCCGAACCTGATAGCCATGGCAATCAATCTGTTAATATCGACTCGGGGCACCGATTAAGGTACCGAACAACCACGAAACGCGAATAACCCGCTTGCAAATAATCAACGTCGGGGGGATACCGATGCGAGATTATAGTGGCAAATTACTACAAGTACAGGGTGTCCAAAATACGTCTCTCCGTGTGGGAGATTCGAAATAAAAGATATCAAATTTTGATTATTAATTATTACAAAAAACAAACATCGCGCTGACTTGATAAAATTCTCTCTCCCTCTTTTTCTCTTTATGGTGTGATTAAACAATAAACTTGCCGGCATTTTTATTGTCATGTAGAGAATAAAAATCAAGAAGGTTATTTTAGTTTTAGATTATTCAAGCACATATGTGCTAAACAAATGCTTTGTCACTCTAAAAAGATTACTGGTTTTCCGATCAGAATAAATCTTCTGCATCGAACAAATAATGCGAGCTCGTATCGCATCCTCGATGCCGTCCCATTACCCAAATGTATTCAATATCGAAACACCCCGTATAAACTGCGCCGCATAAAAACCTTGTCCTACGTGAATCCTACCATTTTTCATTGCACCGAAGGATTTCTTCACCGAGCGTGTGAAAAATCGCGCGCGTGGGTCGCGATGTAGCGTATTGTCCTCTTCGAAGCGCGGCCCATGTAACGATCCTTGCGTCAAAAACGAACAAGATCGGCGCTTTTAACGGTCCGAGGCGCTTTTAATGGTCCGAGCGATCTTACGTAGGCAGTCCGCGACACGAAGATCGACGACGACACGGCGAGAACGGTAAGGGGATTCCTTTGCAACATTGTATTCACGCTTGACCCCGAAAAAAATTCCGCAACATAATTTGCACGTCGGAAACAAGCTTTTACCGGTTAACCGCGTCGCAGCATACACTTTCCTTGCCGATTATTATTGCTACGAGTGTGTCTCACTCGCTTTCACATTTCTATAAAAATTGTAAATATAATTTATATATGTACATTACTATAAAGTAGCATTCGCTGCATGTAACACAAGAGTCTGGAATGCGTGTTTTCTCGAGATTGCATTGCACATATGAATGTTGAAGAGTAGACGTTGAAGATTAGAGAGATTAAAGACTGTTATAAAGTGAATTTTTGTCTTTATACTGTTCGTCAAGAAAGCATTCCCGTTTACACGGTCATACTTTATAAAGATTCAAACATAAAGCGGATCAAGTTCGATAACTATCCATCTAAACTCGAAGTCGCGTTTTAAGCGAAATACGAAAAACGTGAAGAGGGTAAAAAAGTAGCATTGCCCGATGACCTCAAAAGAGTCCTTAATTCTCGCTCTTCTCCGCGACGATTCGCCATAATGGCGGGCTTTTGCGCAAGGGAACCAGATCCCGAGGCGTGAGCTCGTCGGAAAAAGCCCGTGAGAGATTGCGAGAAGAGAAAGAAGAGGAGAAGGAGGAGAGGGAGGAGGTAAAGCAGGAGAGAAACGAGATAGCGGTCCTGTCCTCCATGGACTTTTCTTCCATCTCCCTCCTCCCGTCCCTTCTCTCTTTCTTTGCCGCACAATTTTGCTGTTTCGCCGGCACTTTCAGTCGGATGTCATGAAACGTCATTTCCGACGGGAACGATACGCGTTGCAAAGATTTAACACGTTGATGGACAACCATAATGCGCAAAAGTCAGGAGAAAGGCAACGTCCGTTTTGTTTAATTCTCTCTGAAGATATGTACTACATGTAATAAATATGAATAAATAATTAAGAATATAAAATTTCTTATTTCTATAAAATTTTTTGATTGAAGAAAATCGACGGGAGACGACAGAGAGCAGTCAAAATGAGCGATATTCCACAGCTTTGGAAGTGGCTACTATATATTAACGCTCGTCCGCTTGTCCGAGAATAACTTAAAAATATTAATGCGCGAATATCGGAAGAGGGGACGGTGACAGAGAAGGCGAGATACCAGAGCTGCAGTCCCCTGTCCCTTTCGGCGGAGAACTTTGTTGCAGGAACATTTTTCTCGTTAATCACGCAATTTTTCAGTCTGACAGGAAACACCCTCTTTCGAAGCTTCATCAATTAATCTCGGAGCAAAGCTATATCTGCTCGAATCCCCGGCGCGGCGTTACTTTAGAAAGAAGATACCAAAATGTTCCAACGACAATTCCGCGCAAATTCTAAACCGCTTATTTCTATGATTAATTTTATCGATTTTATCGATTACTCATTAGCGACACGCGTAAGCCTGATGCTGAATTCTTGAAACAGTCATTTTGTGGTTTAATATTTAATACTATAATACTCTATTTTTCATTGCAAAGTGTATAAGACGAGGAGGTTATGGAGGAAGAGTCGATATTTCGAGAGATGATAAATCTCTCCTATCGGTTATCACATCGGTCACGAACTATTGACCCTTCTTCTCTCCTGAGATACTCCGTACATATTATAGTTTAAGTAGGGATATACTAGAAGCAGAGTACAGGTATAAGGTATTATAGTTGCTTGCAGAGAAGCTTAGTATGGATATAATTTATAATAATGGAACAAACAGGCAAAATAATTATTTGGTATAATCTGCTTAATATAAAATGCAAAGGACAGATTTTTATTAAAAAATGAAATATCAGTATCATTTTTCTCGAGACTCGTATTTCAGATAATTTATATATGCGATAGTTTATATTATATTTCGTTTTCTCTTGGGATTATAACATATCAATTGTTATCGTATATATGTATAGATTTTCTCCAATAAATCACGGTGGAAGTGATATTATATAACAGTTTTTTTCGTTCGTTAAAGTGCAGTATATAAAATTTAAATCAGTTCATATTTTTCCTTCTAGATAAATATAAAACAATCTCAATCATATCATAATTAATATAATTATAATTAATCATAAGAAAAAATAGATATAAACTAACAATATTGCGTGCAGTAATCGTAATTTAGAAGATAAAAAATCGACAGGAAGGCACAATAAGAGATGAGAACTTCATTATCGATAAAAGAGCGATTTCAATCAATCTGAATTTCCTCGTTTCGAAACTTTGACAATAAAAAAGTGAATTTATCGACCCTCGCCTTGCTTTATCTCGCCGACTTTTTTCTCCCACCCGAAGCAAACATGTCGCGCGGTCTTCGGGCCCAGGGCCCTTGTCTTCCACGAAAGATTTATACTACTGACATTGAAACTAAATTACGCTATAAATTAACTTTAAATTTGTGCTTTCGATGCACCCCGACTTACTCGTCCCCAAGGTCTCATTTACCCAGGCAAAGGCCCATTTATCATCGGCCTCAACGACAGTTCTGATTTTCTTTGTAACCTCTTCGTTTCACGAATACGTAATTAAACAACAGCAAACAATAAAATGTAGTTTTAGGATTGCATTAACGATCTATTGACCGCGATTGCAATATTCATTAATCTTCATTAATTACACGGAAAAAATGTAGTTGCTTCAATTAAACGTCGACGTCACGGGCTGCCACAAGCATAAATTCAATTGGATATTATTGGACCAAATATTTAAATTATTAAAACAATTATCTGATGTTTTTTGCTTATTAATATTGATGTTGCATCAATAAATTTTATCTTAATAACACTGATGCTTTTGATACAACATTATTTTTTTTCCGTGTATAATTGTCATTTTCAAAATTGTGAATTCATAAAAAAACTTATGATAAATATTTGGCAAAAGAATTACATAATGTCTGTATCTACATAATAAAAAGTGAATTATAAATTACCTTATGGTTGCTTCGATGCCTTCCGAGCACGCTTCCTTTCAAGCTCTTCGTTGTACACTTACATGCACACACGCAATGCATACTCGCAAAAACAATTAATTATGATTGCACGCGATTTTGCGACAAAAATATAATCGCTCTATGATTCGCTCAATATATACATATGTATTAGCTAATTTTAATTGCTTATAGCCTGGAAATTACATTCTGACTTCAATATTTTTATATTAAAATTCTCGATTCCAATTAATTTCTCCTGAATATGATATTAAAGTACATATTGTATAATGTTATACTCTGGTGAATAAGATAAAAAGATAATATTTACTCTATACTGTAACGTGTGCAGTTCAGTGTGACAGAATGTTATAGTTTACAATCAAGTTAAATCATGTTTAAAATAAATTGCAAAATTTATTCAGCCAATTTATCGCATACTCCGGAAAAATATTTCGTATTAAAAGGAGTATTCGCGCTTTCGTATCAAATTTGCGTTAAGTGGCGCTATTGAGTGAGCAGCCGATCTCATAAATCAGACCCAGTGGGAGCTAATAATAGCAAAATTTACGGAATCACAAATACCACGCGAAACTGCAAACGCAATCAATCCGCGCTCGGGAAATTTGTCATTCTCGTGTACCAGTTTGACCGCTTCAATTAAGGATAATCGAGATAAACGAGCGACGCGAGTTTATATGGGTTGCATCGCGCGTGCTTTATCACGTAAAAAACATTCCATTAATTGCTGATACCATTCAATCGCCAATTATATTTACATGACGATCTAAATATCACGTTTTCCGTGATATTTCGTGAGCACTCACGAAGTTATTAAATTAAACACAACAAGTATTATATCTTTTGTTCTCTCTCTCTTTCTCTCTCTCTCTACCTTTCTTCTATTGCTCATAAAAAATTATTATTTTTAAAATTATAATTATTAACAATTGCATTCTCTTAGTCTCGACGTTTTTTGTACGGAATAAATCAAAACAAAATTTTCGATGCGATGCACTTTCTGACGTCTCATCTGCACGAGAATATTGCAAAGAATTGATTTGTTACGATTTTAACGACCAATTTTAATAGCGCTTTTAATGAGCAGTCTCGATGCACTCGTCTGCCTATACCGAAATTTATGACCCCTCGTTGTACCGTAAGATCGTTATCGATACAACTTCATCCGTCGTCACAGTCGGTTTTGGATGCGTCCCGTGTTGGTCTATGCCGAATCTTTTTGACAGATCCGTATCCCGTTATACGTTGAAATCCCAATGTAATTTATGACTGCTGCGTGCAACGCGGCGGCGTGTATACACAAACGCACACACATACATACATACATTAAACCGGAGGAGACAACTGCAACAGTTTTGAGACGATCGCACTATTGGATATAATTGAATGCCGCGATCGATTCCCTTTCCTTCAAGTTGCAGTCCAGTTTCCTCCGTGCTTAGTAGAACAGCGACGGTATGTGGGATACGGCGGATACGAAAGAATCCTTGGATCGATAATAAGATGCTTTATTAATAAAACAGAAGAATCAACAGAACGCGTGCGTGACCGTCAGGTACAATTTATCGTACGTAAACTTAATGCACGCCGTGCCCGCGTGCGAACGTAACGCTGAATGCGTAAGGGTGATCGCGATGTCGCGCGGGCGCGCTCACATCGCCGCGAAAATATACATATATAATTTATTTTTATATAAATAAATACACCGTATACGTGTAATATGTATATATATGCATATACCTATATATCATGTGTATGTGCGTGAGTATTATATATATTGCGTGTGAGTGCGCGTAACTTCGACTACGCCTAATTACGATCGCTACGAGCAAGAGGGTCGTGATATACCTAATCTGTGAGCTGTTAGTACATACGCGATATGTTTGGTAACTGGTAGAGTGTAAGACTAGTGTTAATGTAAGTTTCGTCGTAGCGCCTAAAGTTGTAGGGTGTTTTACGGAGCATTGCGGAAACCTCGAATCGAAGGCCGTTGGAATCCTTTTCGAGCCCGTAGACACGGGAAAACGAAGAGAAGTCGTCGCCATTCTCGTTTATACAGCCAAGAGTCCGACTGTTTTTGTGCTTCGCGTAATTCATTGTTCGACGGGAAATTTATCTGGGGGAGGAGGGGGAGATGAATAGAGATTTTAACGGTGCAGGAAAGGACGATGATATCTATGTGAGAACGACGAGAATCGAGAAATTTTGCTGCCGGCGATCCGCAATTGTCTACGACAAATGGGTAAATTCTGTCGGGCGTTTGTGCGATAAATAAGTAGATCGTAGTGAATAAACGAAATTGAGGACGAAAAGTTTTGATATTAAAGCATCGACCTAAAATAAAATGCGTTTGCGACACAGATTGAATATGTTGGAGCGACCGATTACGACTTTCCACCTTCGATTTCTGTATCTAGCGCAATAAATATGATATACTAAAGAGAAACCTATTCTTAACATCCACGAATCTATAAATTACATCGACGTCATACGCGTACAAGATGTCTTGGAAGCTGCGGCTTTCTCTCGCAAGAGACAGATAAAGTATCTGCTCCAATATCGAGACATTGATGATCAACGAAAGATTTTACATAATTAACTTTCAGCCATTATTTTAATGTTATTAAATTTTGGGAATTTACAATAAAAGAATATAAAATTACAATGAAAGGAATGTCAATCTAGTCCAAGAGATCCGCTGCTTCTGAGACATCCTGTATTTCTTTTGTTTCAACTACGTTGTACGATAAATAATATTATTGTACGCATATAGCACACGATCATAAGCTTCACGTTTGCGGCGCAATTAAATCGCGCAGACCGGTCCAGAGTCGATCTGAGATGCGGTCTTACGTCCTCATTGATAGCTATGTAGGCAGAGTTCCGCAATGATATCGCACCGTGATAATCGTAAAACGAGTTCGTCCGATATTTAGATTGCGGAAGAAAGCGCGCACGCGAATCGAGTGACGCTATAAAACAGCGAGTGAAACGCGAATTCCAATTCGTACACTCGCTGCATTCGCGATCGCGATAACTGTCGTTGAGGACGCAAGCGGGTCGAATGCGCGATCGGAATCGTTGAACGATCGCTTATTCCGCGTGTAACGCGTGTAACACGTGTGTATGTATGTATATATATATGTAATTACGCTTTTACATATATATATATATATATATATATATATATGTCATGTAATTATGTATACTGGCACATATGAAATTGGCGCGCTTTTCTTATCGTGGACGAAAGCGTGGCAGGACATGAAGAGAACTGGTTGAGCCTCTGTTATCTAGTGATAACAGCGAGAGTTTGTTATCACTGCGAATGACAATCGATCTCGAGCAAACGCAATAAAAACGAACGACGATCAATTTTTCCATATAACGGCGAGAAACTATGAGGTGGCCTACGAAATTGCGACCCGCGTAGCGTGATTTTGCGAGAGATCCGAGGATGATCTTTTCTCCAGACAAAAATCATATGCAAATTATTCGAAAAATCTCGGCACGTGGAACATGCTCACGTATTCGCTATCCTGTACAGCGCACACGATGAGTCATTGATGCGAAAGTGAAAAAGAAGATATCATTAATTGCGTCGCTAATTGCTTCAGATTTCGATTGTTGCACGATTATAGTTTCAATGCAAACCGAATTACAGTTGTAACACAAGATTTTGTGCACCTTCACAACGCGCGTGTAATAAAATAAAATAGAGAATAACCTATATATAAAACAAAATAAATAATTAATTAAATTAATTAAATCTGAGAATTAAATTATGCATGATCATGACGTATGCATTAAAATATAACAATTATATATATATATAACAATAATAATTACATGTGATGGGCGTGACCAAACATCGAATTATTTCGATGATTTGAATAAATAATCAATATGATAAACATACATTCGTATATCCGCTTACCGTAGACTTCGTCTCCGGGTACCATAACTCAATCGTTATCTGCACATCTATAAATACATAAATTCGTTCAGACTGTCTGGTATTAAAGAATATATAGAGGCACTCAATATCACGGAACGACAAATAAAATGAATAACGTAAATTTTCGACATCTCATTTGTCAGCGTGTTGTAGTTATACATATCTCCCAGGTAGCTCCTATGCTGCGAGGGTCTGCCATATGAAACCTCTCGAGTTCCCATCTCATGCGCGTCCGACGACATTCGGCCATCGATTTTCACCCAACGACTTACGGTATGAACCGCGTGTAAGCAACGAATAAATCGACCTCGTTCCTAAGAAAATTTCATTCCTACTGAGAATGGCGGTTGCCTTTTTGCCAACGCGCAACGAGGACTCCCATGTGCGGATGTCCCCAGCTTCCAGCATCCGCCTGTCGAGTTTGTTCCTCCTGGAGAACTGTCGCAAACAACGGATCTTTAATTGATCTCGATGCTCGTAACCGAGTTGGACACGCGATGCTCGTCCTCCGCTTCCGTTGATGGTGACACTGTGAAGCCGCTCAAGCCACTCTCGATCAGGCTCATGAGACTCTCTTGGCTCGAAGATACGTGCTTTTCGGCGCGCGCCTTCTCTTCCACCTTTCTTTTCTCGGCGGCCAGATCAACGGCGCCATTCTTTGTATTTTTCTGAATCAGCTGTTCCAACTTGGACAGTTGCCGTTCGGTCGCGCTCTCCACGATCTCGTTGTTCTCCACAGGCATCCCATATTTGTTCACCGTGGGTTTATAAGTCTTTACCTTCGAGTGACCCTGAATGATGAGGTACATCGGGCCGCGGAGTGGCTTGGCTGGTTGCTTGTAATGGGAAAAAATCGGATCGGTGGTTAGACTCGGGACGGTCGTGGTTCGTGGTGGAACCGTCGACGACGGCGCAAGCATTGGCTTCATTTTTGGAGTTTCCGCATTGAGAATCTTCACCAGAGGCGACTGATCGGGCTTTGTGCTCTCGTGATAGTCCATGGTAGGCGTGTACTCCATAGTAGAGATCGTCGATGTGAACAACGGCGAGGTGGTCACGGTTGTCGCGGGTAATCGAGACGGCCGATGATCGATCGATTGTTCGTCTGATCCGGGAATCTGCGTGCTGAAAGTCGACGGCGATGGTGGACTGGTGAATGTCACGGGGAACGGTTGAGATAGTCGTTGATGAGCTTGTTCCACGTTTGGCAATGGTATCATCATATTGTTTATGGAGGGCGCGTGCATGTGCGCCATGGGCGGCGACACATGAGACATCGATACCGGCGAGGATGGCCGAAAACCGGGACGCATGCTGCCAATAAAGTGTATCATGGTGTTCGGTCTGGCCTGAGGACGCATCATGGATTGAGAGGCCGCCTGTGGAGGAACAAACATGTGCGAAGAGCTATCTATGTGTCTGGGGGGCATTATCGGAGCGGATGGTGGATGTGAAGGCTGATGGGCAAACTGTGAGGGCGCTATCATCCTGTTCGGCGCGGAGGAAGCGGACGGATGGTCCTCCGACAAAATTGGCGAGCTCGTTATCGCGTTTCTTACCGGCTGCGACTGAGACTTCGACGCTTGGTGAGTCGTCTTTGTCATTTCGGACGTGGTGGGATTCTCCCAAGCATTGTTGTGCGTCGTCGTAAGTGGATCTGAAGAACTTGCAGAGAAATTCTTCTCAATATAATTCGTCGGCATTACTACGGCGACCGGGCCCTTCTTTGCTTTGTGTGTCTGCAGATCCATGATGCTGGAAGGCGAATTGGCGACAACAATGTGCATCTTTTGCGAGGATTGCGCATCGGTCACGGTTTCTTCTTCCTGCTCGGTTGAATCCGTAGTCGTGGTGGAGGCGGTGGAAGTTTGTGCGACGCTCTCCGTCGTCGAAAACGTCGCTTCGGTGCTGATCTCCTTCTGACCTACGACAATTTCCTCATTTTCGTTTTTATTGGCGTCCACAATAATGTTCGCGTTCTGGCCAACGACGACCTCGTGATTGGATGAGGCCGCGGCGTTATGATCGATCTCATAGTGATCTCTGGAGTAATCCGAGGTCTGCCACGTGACTTGATTGACATCGAGAGGATATACCGTGGAGGATGAAGAAGGTCCATTGTTGCCGAGCCATCCACCAGACAGAGTTTGCGTCGATTGATATATTAGATTTGACTTCTCGAAGGAGACGGACGGCGCGGTGGTCGCTTCGTATCTCGACTTTGTGCTCTGCGACGCGGACGGTACGTAGATGCTCTTGATGGTCTCGATCTTACTCAATGGCGCCTTCGAAGTGGAGTACGGTCTTAACGAAGACGCGGGGGAGTAGCGTCCATAATCTTTGGAGGGCGTTCCGTAATACTGAGTATCTTGGAGGACGGGGCCTTCCTCCGTCTGCGTGCTAAACGATGATGATGTATCCGGGTAACCAATTATCTTGTCCTTGGACACGCCGACGTTAAAATTGGTAGACGTCTCGGCTTTCTGAATCATTGGTGGCGGCATCATCATAGTGTACGGCTTTATCTTTTGACTGTAATACGAATTCGGATAGTAATTGGCCGGCAACGACTGTAGTCTATTTTGATTTCTGTAGTCGATCAAGCCGTTTCGGAAACTAGTGGTGCGCACGATCTTGGGCGGTTCAGCGCCGTTGCTGCCGGTGAAGTCGTTCCTATACAAGATCGAATCCTGATTACCAGTCCGCGTGAATTTAGGACCGTCCACAAATTTGAGAAACTGCTCAGGTATCTTCGGGCTGGTCTTCTTCGCGGTCACACCCAGCACAAGGATATCGCGCTTCGACGACGGCTCCGTTGTGTGCTGCTGCGAGTCCAACCAGTATTGTACCCTGTCGAGAACCGGTGGTACGTAGTCGAAAGTCGGATTATTCTTCAGAGGGTCGCCGCGTCCCAACGGTGTCCATTCGTCATAGTCCATCCTAGGGGAGAATATCCGCGGCCGGCTGTCATTCTGGCCGCCTGCGAACAGAAATTTCGAGGGTCATCGTGACCGATTAAAGCCGACGGAACACATCGCGGATCAATGGCAGAAACCTTCGTCTCACTGTGACGCGCGAAAGGCATAAGAGAGGAGACCGGCGATAAAGAGAGAGTAGCCAATTATACTTGAATCGGCGCGTATAAACGAGAATTTGATACCTTGAGTAATGAGCCCCGTCGTCGTGATTAATTGTTCTTAATTTTATTATAACCCTCTCTCGAGCGTGCGCGTTCTCTCGCACGGCGCTCTCGCCCGATTGATTTATCCTACCGGCACTGCTAACGTCACGATCCTCTAGGCTGCATAAATTTATGGGACACTAGGTGCACATGCGAGTGAGAGGACGACCACGGCCGGCTCGATGAGATACAATATATCCGCGCGCGCGGATAGTTGTGTCGTATAAATTTATACGTTTTTAGAATACGTGATACCAGCGCACAACAGCGAGCGTCGTCTCTACGCGCCCGCACTTTCGTTTAACATCATCGTCAAGCTAGACGACGTCGTATACATGGCGCGGACCATTCGATATCTCAGGTATAGCCCCTCATCACGCGGCAATACTCCGAGGGAATCTACAATAAAATTTATAGACGACGACTTTAATCTGTTATCTCAAATTACCTGTTCCTTGGAAACGTTCGGCATTAAATTGTCGAACATTAGAATGATAATGTATGTCACGCAAAAAAATATTGTAAGATGTTTTAAGTAACTCTTCAGCGAATATTACAAATAGATAAAATCACAGGTGTTAGACTTGACTATTATTATAGTTGAGAGAGGAAATGACATTGCAGAAATACTTTTACGTATTTCTCTTTTCCATATATCCACGCAAAGAAAGAGAATTAAGTGCTCTCGTGTAAACGTTCCATCCGATACGGCAAAAATCTTCCACCTGACAGACAATGCCACTTTTGTTTCCGAGCGCGATGCGAACGAACGCGTAAGCCACCCAGGATGATAACATTAAGTAGTCCATCCCCCCGTATACATCCGCTTTCCTGTACGTCACGGAGGATCCTGTTACGAAGTTGCAATTCACGTCGCGTCGTATCTGAGGTCTTCCAGCGGGCACGAACCCATCCCCGCGAAAACGATGAAGGCCCGTCTTCGCGGAGTAAAGAAAGAGAGTACCTTAACGAAGTCTCGCCGAGAGGAGGAGGAGCGCATCTTTTCAACGTCGAAGGGTGACGTATGGGGCGCCTTCGCTTCGCATGCCCGAGTGTTGACGGACACTCGCGTTTAAGCGAGGCAGATATCAGCCGACCGCGGTATATAGTATACCCATAACGATCAGTTATCGTCGAGCGATGATTGCTATCCTCAGCGACCGTTCGTCAAGCGGTAACAATCCCTTCGCGATTTATGAGAATAGGCACGGCAATTAGGATGGATAATTCCCTGGAAGGCCGGAAGGCAGGCACCTTCGCGGAAAGTTCCCCGGGAATCCTGCCAGCGATTAATTTTATAAAGTTTTCCAACGGCTCGAGAAACATGCGATCATCTCGATAGCACGTACGAACGTACAGCGGTTAGCATTCGCAAGTGGGCCGAGTTGTAAAAAGAATAATGACAAGGTTTTCATTTAATTCCCAGTCAGGACTTCGACGCGTAACGTTACCGTAATTGGCCACGAACGCTGTCGAATGTTGCTCGCGTAGGTACGTACGACGGTAAGGTTTCACGCGAGACCCCGTACACGTGGACACCGAGGAAGACAACATATGCGCGGATGTCGCCGCTCACACGCGCTCACCGTGTGCTCGCATGTACGCCCAATATCTCGCGAGAAAACGTCCCGATAATGGCTAGTCGAGAGTACACGTTTTCTCCGGCATTATCGAGGCAATCGACGTTTCTATCTCTACGGTCGGCGCCGTAAACGCGGTAGACGTCGGGCATTAAAGCCGCTCGCGCAGGCCGCAGGTGCAGTCAGCTATGCGCGCGGCGATGCATAATGCGCCATATACGCGCGCCGCGCTGACGGAAGTACCGCTGACATCTCGAGTGCCGGAGAGCTCCGAGAGCCGAGAGAAATCTCGCCGTCGTAATCGAGACGGATGTTCACCCGTGACAACATTTCAAACGGGAATAAAATTTTTCAAGCATGTCTTTCAGGAACTAACGCTAATAACGCTAATACCCCGTGCGATTCAAGTACGCAGATGAGAGTTAGATTAAAATAAAACAACAATTTGTCCACAAATTTACAAAATACAGAAATCCTAAGTTTTTATAGGAAAAAGTGAGATAAAAAGATTTAAAAAATATATTTTTATTTCGCTTAATGTCGGTCGTCTAAACAAAATTTAGCAATAAACTAAAGAAAAAAGATATTAAGTATAAAAGTAACAATCTTTCTCTCAATAACATTCGTTAGAGTCGCATGCAGTGCACGGATGTTCGAGGAACGTCGTTGCCCGTCATTTTCCTTGCGGTGCCTCATTACGACGTACGAACGAGCATTACGTCGTCAGGACGAAAATGCGAGACGCTGGCGCTGTGTCGGAATGTCCCGCGGCTGCACGGCAGCCGGCAGGCGCCAGTATTCCCCAGTCATGTCGCATAAATACACGTGTCATGCTCCGCGAATATACGCTCACGACACGGGATACGGGATGGTCAGAGCTCTTCTGGCTCGTGCGCTCGCCGCCGCGCCGTCTCTTCCTCCCGTGTTACCTGTCTGCATAATGCACGGTCGGATCCGCGACCTCTGCAGTTTTGCGCGAGCATATTTCAAACGAGGGGACAGGTGACGCCTAAGTAATTTCTCGGGGAATATTATATGCTAGGAGATTTCGTTCGAGTCCCTGCACAGAGAAGTGAGCGTTCGAATCGGGCGCATCCGGATCCGGGATTTAAATCTTCGCCCTTCGCAAATTTCATCCGAAATCCATCACCGGTACATATATGTACGAATGAATGCATATATAAATGTCAAATCAATCTTCTATATTAAATCTTTTTCTAAAAGTATCAGAATTCCGCGACTATTTTTCACGAATATTGCTTCGACGGTCGCGGTCGCGGTCGCGCAATTAATTCATATCAATGTATTTTTAAGTAAGATCTACGTTTGTAACATTAGCAACATTTAAAAATATTTAAATATCGTAAAATATTTAAATGCTCAAGTTACCTTGAAGATGAAGTGTGGGCATTTCATTAATCCGAATCCAGATCAAGCAAACGAGAACGAACGAACACTTGCTTCAATAAATGCGAAAGGCGCCACTGGTATTCGTGACGCCGTTCATACTCATTGAGGCAAATCGTGTGGTTTATTCACGTTTGTTTGCTTGGTCTGGATCCAGTTTTATAATTAAAAAGTCATACGAAAGCGCTCACATGTGTAACTATCCTTCAACAATCTTCCGCTTTGAGCCTTACGCGCCTGACGTCTTGTTGAAAAGCGAAAGACACCCGCCTCGGGGTTCACCGGCGTCCAAGCGTAGCGCTGTAAGGAACTATTTTAAGAGAAATGCACTACCGGTTGACAACCGAGCGAAGATTCATTAAGGTTAAGAGACTTGCGAGTCGCGGCGCGGTAATGGACTCGTGGCGAGTTTTCTTTCTGGATTTATTGTCGTGGTTCGCGAACCGTTGCTCGCCGGAAACGCACGCATCGTCGGGGACGCTGTGAATCATAGAAATGGACATTTGTCTTGCGCCCGTATTCCCGCTACAGTGCCATGGCTCACATTTCTGTTTCTGTATCGAGTGGTTTTCGGGCCGACATTTTTTATCAAGGAGTTTCCAAGTTCCTTTAATCACCGCGAAAGCATACATTGTCGCGTGTCCTAAAATTTTTAGCCAAAAAAGAGACGGCACAGGCGAGTGCATTCGGTGTAACTTTGACCAAAAAGCTCGCTTTTATGAAACTACTGAAGAATGCAGGTGGTGAGAGCGCGCAGCGGACGCAAAAAGAAAAGTTCAGCGATGTGGATGCAGATGCTAAAAGCGACGCGTTTATTCTCTCGTTCAGTTTTATGCCGAGCTCCACGCGTCATTGTTTGAAAATGAAGTGACGTGCGCGGGAACTGAAGAAACGCGCGGGCTATATCTCTCAGCTTCAATTGAGACAGACGTGAATGTGAGCCGGGCGAGCGAGCCGACGAGATAAAATGTGGCGATTGTTATGAAGCTGCTGTTTCTTCCTATTATGCAAATGATCACTCCAGTTCGGGAGATTCCGGTGTGAGATGTAAAACGGCGATGTAACGCGGATAACAAAGCGACCCAAGTACATGGCGATGTAATCGATAAATCGAGAACAAAACTTGAAATCTCATCTCGTGTATAACGCTCATGTTAATACTATTAAGCTTTATATTATATTGTAATGTACAATGCATTATTTAAAAATGCTCAAAATGTTAAGCGATATATCTGCGTGATAATTAAAAACTTATCTCACTTTTGAAGTTAACTAAGATTCAAAGAGCAGGTATACAATTTATATATTTTATTGTTAACAAATTTCTATGTTTGTACATAACTGCATGTAATCTCGCAACGTTCAAGTACAATGCAAAAAAAAGGAGCGGTAAAATCTCTCCGTAACCCGAACAAAGCGTGAGAAGCATAACATAGCTGCGATGCAAATGCATAAAGCCACCGAAAGCGTTATTATATTTTTGCCTGTATGCGCGCGCGTGGGATTATTTTCCCGCTCGTTTGTACGCATTACGCTTATGCGACACATATTCCCGCATTCCCGTGCCGCTTTTGTCGCTGGGAAATAGTACAATGCCGAATGAAATCGAGTGTATAAAATGTGCAGTCGTATCTTCTCCCTTTTAATTTCCCCGTCTCGCCAATATGCCCCGCACGCATATTTGAGCATATATTACACTTCTCCTATTTCGCGCAAATTTATGTCCCCGCCGCAATACCTTCAGGTGATGTACTTTCAGTTGTAGTAGATATTATTGGAACTTTTAGCAAAACTGACGGAAATATCCCCTGGAAAATTGGAAGCCGATAATTTCGCTAAATTTATATTGATGAGAGCAGGGATTCGAATATCATTCTCTCCTCTTATAAAAGTTGAACGTGATAAATTGTACAGTTTTTTCTCATTGGGCAGCATACAGCTATTAATCGTTTAAATTTTTGAACTGGCAATCAACATAACATTCGTGCATATCTGCGCAATTTTCTACTTCGTTATCAATCCCGCTCGTTCATCGTGCTTTCATATTTTATATAATTTTTCGACAATTCGAAAAATATTTCTGTATTTCAAGCAAAATATCGCTTAGAGAAATGAGCGAATATCGATTTTACGAACAATGTGACGGGCGCTGTATATGTTTGCACTGCGAAAAAGCGCAGTCACGGAATTAATCATGTTCTTCGCGGATTTTTCTCGCGGATCAGCGAGTCCCGCGATGTGCGAAAGAGGATGTTGGGTCGACAAGTTACTCGCAGCCGCATTCGACGGAGAAGTGCAAAGGTTAAGAGGGACGTAAATGCAAAGTTGGCTATTGTGAGCGCGCGCGATAAAAGCGCGCGCGTCGCGCTTATTTTCTCGTACTTTTGTGTCAGACGTTGTTGTTTGAAAGTAGAACAACGCTCGACGAGGGACGCCGAGGCGAGAAATCCGCCTAGGACGCCGTTTCCCGACGCGTTACCCCGACGTGGAGCGAATTAAAAATTACAATTCACGCGGGGGGTCTCGCACGAAAACTTTCAGCGATCGCAATTGGACGTCGCGTTTTCTGCGAGCCCTGGCAATTCAATTATCCCGGCACTATTATGCAAATAAGGAACTTCATAAATTAAAATGTGTTAAAATGATGAATATACCTGTAACTTTGAGAAGGATATAAGTCTAAAAGTTCACGTTTTCAGAAAAATCTTACGAAGGTTTAGAATCATGAATAGACTCTCTTTCAGGATTAACTAAATAAATGAATAAAAATAATGTCGATTAAATTACAATATAATGACATTTGGATTGGTTTACTTAAATAATTTTCATTTCAAAATATGTAAATTATTCATATAGACTTTCAGCGTAAAAAATATGGTGTTATTGCGTTAATAGTCATGTGTGGAAATTTAATCATTAATTATATTACTCCCTTTTACTATAAACATCACATTAAACGCCAGACAAAAACTGTCGACAAAAAATTGATGACAATTGTCGATCGGAAATCATATGTGACGCGTTACACGAATTAATCGAAGACACATTCAGCCGTGCGCGTGTGTGCGTGCATGTCTTTTAGCACCGAGTAGAATGACCCACTGACCCGCCCCACTGATACGTGCGTGGAGACGCACACGCGTGTGCAATGACGCGTACGCATGACGTGCAGCTAATTTTGATCAAGATTTATACTGAGATTAATAGTAATGTTTGGCAGCTTGTTCGAGCGAAAGTGGACGGATGTGCCGAATTGATATGCTTTATTTCATTAATCATTAGAATTTTCTTTGTCTCTGTTTATATTAAATAAATTCACTAATCAAGTTTATAAATAAATGAGTTAAATAAAATTTTTGCCATCAAACTGTGACATTTCCGTCTCGTACTCATCGATTTGTGTATTTCTTCCCTTTGTTTCTTTATTTCTTCATTTTACCGCAATGCGTCAGGGCTGGATAAAGATGGAACAGGTCACTGTCGCGCAGATGTAAAGAACTCGAAAATAAAAGTGTTTACGCCACTTTTAGCAAAAGATTTTCCGCGAATAAGTATTTTCTAACAAGTCTGTCCAAATCTGTATTATTCTTTTTAAATAGAGCGTAAAGTGGTCAACTGAACCGGACACGATAATGCATGTATCTTCAATTAACGGGTTTTGCCGAATTACTACTCGCTGGTCACCGCTCTGGAAATTGCAAAATCCAATTTCCAGTTCAAAAAGTACGAAATCGGATTCCCAGCGGGACGTTGGACGCGACGGCAGCGTCGCGACGTCGCGACGTGAAGTCGCGTTCTTCGACGTGCCAGCTCGGGTCCTTTTTCCCGCAGCTTCCGTGCCCGCAATACGACGATCGAAGTATCCGCAGAGCACTTTTTGCAGTTCAAACATGATCCAACGGATAAGATTTGTCGTGCAACAGAATAGCGAATCCGAATCGGAAAGGAAGATGCAACGATAATCAAGTGCAATTATAAATAAGGAATTAATAAAGACTCGTATGCAATATCGTGTATTATATCATGCTTTTAAAATTTTAAATATATGTCACTTGTATGTTTTAAGATCGTGGCTGCCTCGTAGATCTTATTTATTTTCTTTGATGATTAAAAATAGTTTATCTCAAGTTATAATGAACTGGTACCATCCCTTTGATGACTATGTTGCTTATTACGCACGCTTCATAATAAAAATTATTTTATATTTATCGTCGTATATTTAGAGCTTCAATATTTTATAGAAACGCTATGTCGTAGTATAATACCATATGTTTTTTCTTACATCAACATTTTATTTAAACAAAGTGGTGAATCTTTTACCGAGGCGCGAGGGTCGAATTCCGCACGAATGAACTTTTCACAAGACCGTACAAAAATAATGACAGTGCGACGAGAGAGATCTTACAATAGTAAACACGGACGGACTCGCTGTTTCCTCGAGCCCTCATTTGTTCGACGGAAAATATTCTGCAGGGCACATACTGGTTACGTCGCATGTTTAGGACAGAAAAACAAAATACACGGTCGAAACCTACCAGTTTTATTCTCGAAGGAGGACGGTACGCTCTGGCAGGATGCGCAGCACAAAAGCCCCGCCAGCAACAGCCACCTGGATAGCTCGGTCAATCTCTTCGGCATCATCTGAAACAGCGAGAAGCGAATTGAATTAACCGCTGGATAATCACATCACGCGGCTTTCTGTCCTGTTCAACGGCCACTTTGAATCAAACACAGGGGTCCAAGTATCGATCATCGTTTGCGTTTTGTTCTATATTGATATGGACTATCGTGATAAAAATAATATACTATCAAAGTTCTACGATCTTTATCATTTCGTGATATTTATATTGTATTTTTTTTAAATCGATTTTTCTATTTCTGACAAATTATCTGTGTAAAAACGTATTGCAGAGTCTATTGTTGTACTACATCTGTTAAATTGATTTCGACATTACCGATTTGACGAACAGAACGCAAAATTCGATTTATGGAGGGATGGGACGTTTTTGTGCCGCGGAGAGAATCGTGACACTTTTATTTCGAAAGACAAATAAATCTTACGTACTTGGCATTAAAAAGCGCGCGCGTTATTCATCGGGGAGTTTTTTGCTTTATCTCCGTGGAACGAAATAAACACGATCGGTACATGCGTTTGTGTTCGTGAACGGTAGGTAGCATGTTCCCCATTGTTTAAAAGCTGCAACATAGCTACGCGATTGCAGAAATGTGATTAATTCGTCTAATTGGGTATCCAGAGTGCAGTTGGTCGACGCGATCAATGGCCAGAATGATGGGCTCGACATTAATTACAACCGTGTAAATACGTGCACGCGAAATAATATCTGCCCCACGATGCGGAATAAAACTCGCGATATTGTCCTACGGTCAAGCATGCTGCATGATAATAAGGGGATAAAATATTAGTTTCTACGGTAATCGCGAGTAACCCATTTACTGTTTAATGTTACATCCAAAGTGTAACGACCGAAATTAATATTAAAGTCAGCCAAGTACGTTGATTATTGTTCTCGATAATGATATAGATATATGAGAATCTTTGATACATTAATACTCACCATATTTGTAATGTAATCCTTGCATGATATAAATCCTTATGTGAATGTAGAAAAGATTCAAATAAATATCTGACGTATTTACGTCATATGCATATACATCCTTTCAAGCATTTTGCACATCTCTGTAAATCGTCTACTGAGGCCGTGTGCCAAAAAGCACTATCAATGCTGCCAAGTTCTTATATCCTTTTCATAACTTCTCTTGTCCCATTGCCAATGTGCTGTCAGTGATTATGTGTACGAAAATGTATTATATAAAACGTTTGACACGTAACGAATCTGTATCAGCATCTAACATTGTTTCAAAATACCGAATATTTATTCAACGCATAGGAAGGCCTCTGAAGAAAAATTCATCGAACGACACAGACGTGAACATACTACATGGATTAAATAATTTGTATGATCCCATCGATACGTACGAGTGCCATGAATATGCGAGTAACTATGGCGGGTACAGTTTACGGTACTTTGACGAAACGTAAAACAGGCAGAGGTGTCGTAGTAACAACACGACGTGACTACATTTTCCGACAAACCGGCACACTTCGCCCGAGCCATTCGCGACGAGTAATATATGGAGCGAGGACCAATGTGTCCTTTACAACGACGCCGTGGAGGAGCGAACTCGATGTCGTGTAAAGTGAGTCGTAAAGACCGTTGTTAACTGCTCTCCCCAAAGGCGCTCCCGTTCCGCCACTCGCGAGAGGTTGCCGGGGATAATTTCCGACGGGTCATGACCTGCCTCAATCGACCGGCAGAATCGTCAAAATTACATTCCCACGACCACGAAAACGCGAATGCGTAGGTGCAGAATCCTCGCCGAATCTCCGCGTTTCCCGAATCGGTGAACGTCCCCTGAGAGGGAGAGAACTTCGACTGATAACAAAGTTACACCGAACGAAATCTGATTAAGGAGACGCGATTACTTGACAGTCTCGGAAATTCAGTCTCGATTTTTACATAATACTGCAGCTGCAGTATATACATATTTATAGGTATGTACAAAGTTTCCGAAATAATCTCTGCGGACTACATAACGTCAAAATTCGGACTTTTACTCGAATCTTTAATTTTCTTTTTGTTTAAATTAGAGTTATACATCGAGTAGAGAATAAATATGGAATGAATTACGTATCATCTTTACGCATGCTAAAAAATAATGGCTCGTACGAGCAACCGTATGTTTGAGCAAGATCGAGGACAACTCCCAGGGGCTAGACGCTTCAGCGTTCATCGATCGACGAGAATTCGATCGTACCTGTTAACGACCACGTCGAGAAAGTCTTTGAAGAGCGGGGCCAGATGCGAGTGGCCGTGGCGGCTGGGTCACTGTCACTAACCGCGAAAATTATACATTCGCGTACACACAGAGGGGACTTGCTACTTCAATTGGCGGAAGAAGAGAAAGATGGATAAAAGATCGTTCATCTAAATTTCTCGGGCTTCACGATACAAAGGAAGTACACGGTATTACTCGAACACGACACCCAACTTCGCATATATAAAGCGACAGTTTAGATATTCTTCACGTAAGCTTCAGACGAACAAGACAGTGGCCTGACGCGCGTTATAGCAACATGACATCCGTTCGAAGGTTCGCATACTAATGATTTAATAAGCGGCTATCTATAGCTCGGAGACATCGAAGACCTGTCATAATCAAGGAGTAATGCACTCATATTGGAGAAAGTAGGATATCCTATGAAATATAGCGTCCTGTATAGTCTTCGCCAGACTGATCGCGAGACAGCGCTGTGCCATGTGTATCATTAATTGTAACGTTTATTAGTATGAAGCTAATCTTCATAATAATTCCAAAAATAATTCAAGTAAATAAATAAATTCACCTACTGTAAAATCAGAAATTCAAAAAATCGTGTTCAGAAGCAATAATAACTTGAAGTCCAAGCGAGAGAGACGCCGGATTTTAATCAGTTAATGTCCATATCATTCTGACAAAAAAAAATCATCGAATAATTATAAGGTGTTTTTAAAAATATGTCGTCCTCTTAAAATAATACGTAGCGTCGTCTCAAATTTAAAAAATAATTTAAAATAAATTTGAAGCATTCTCCGAATTTATTTTAAACATGTATTTTAGTACGCATAAAAAATTTGCAAATCCAACTGAATTTATACGTTCGATAGTCAGTCAAGAATTTTATGCACGTAATATTTGTCCACATCTATTTAAGAAGCGGTTCGAAAGAATGTAAATGGATTTTTTGCTTGAGTTACATCAAGGGAAAAAAATGAAAAGGCAAAAAAGTTTTCGATCGTGTCTACGTCCGTTAATCGACTCGTTAAACCGCCAGAGTTTGATGCACTCGGAATGGCTAAAATTCTCGAGCGTGCGAACGTTATCGGTGAATTCGGATCGGCGCGATCGACAATGATACTTTCACCCGCGTCAGGTGCGAATGAATCGACTCGCTCTCGAGGCTCATCAACGAATCATTTCCGCCGATCATTGAAGCTGTACACATGTTCTCTCAAGTGGTATTGCCTAATATGATTCTCCAAAAAAAAAAACGTCAAAAATTGTATTGCATAATTAGGAAGAGAGGGGGGGGGGGGGGGGGGTCTTGTACGATGGAAACCACTAAATATAAATTTCATTTCAAAGATCGATGAGATACTTCACGAAAATAACGCATAATTTATTTCGAAAGATGTCAGAATACATATAATTCACTGAATTTACGTGAAATCTAAGGATAACGATCTAAGTAAGAGCTACGCAATATTGAAATTTCGACAGGGTTCCAGAGAGTCCTGCTCTGATTAGGGCTAAACGTCACTGCACATGACGCAAGAAACTGGACCACGACAAAGGGCTGCGTGCTCCTTTGCAGGACGGAAGCTCGCTGAAAGTTGCTTTCGTCGTATTTGCACGTGGAATCGCGGCATAACGAGACACACGTGCTAACGGTAGACGCTGCTCCGGGCGCCGATCTCCTCTCTTGAACGAGATTCCCAGAAAGAAAGAGCGTGATGAAGAGAGAGAGAAAGAGAGGGAAGAAGGGAAAGAGAGAGGCGAAACAGTCGGGCGAATGGGCAAAGCAGACCGCTTTGTGCGAAGCCGCCTTTAGAATCGGCGACATCCGACCTTGAAGATCGAATCAGGATCACGATAGCCTCGATAATATTAGACTTTCCCGATCATGCCGACAAAACGTGAAGAGATTCCGTGACTTAGAAGCAAAATTAGAATTTTAAGACAGATAAGAATCTTGATAATAGCGGTTTTATGATAATTTCACCAATCTAAACATATTGAGATCACTAGATAGATCACGAAGGAAGATATATATATACTTAGAAAAGGAAAGTTAACAATTCAGTGTAGAAATTTTTACGAAAGGTCGGAGGGAACACAATTCTGATACACATATTCGAAATTTCTAAAGTATGCTAATAGCGTATGACGGCAATTAGTTATGTCTTGCGATAGTATAAAATATTATAGAAAATACTAATCTCTGTAACCATCTTACGCGTGCCTAGTCACGGAATTCTATTTCTTATTCAAATGAACTTGAAAATTTTTCTATCCTGTATAGCTAAGTGATTCGTTCATCCATGATTCCCAATAAATAAATTAAACGATGGATCAAGTGGATTGATCAAGTTAAGACTAATACATCTACAATCCTGTTTATTTTTTATATTGTAAACCTACATATATGTTATAAATATGTTGCAACATATTTTATAAA
Organism: Temnothorax curvispinosus; assembly: GCF_003070985.1. NCBI lineage: Eukaryota > Metazoa > Arthropoda > Insecta > Hymenoptera > Formicidae > Temnothorax > Temnothorax curvispinosus. The sequence goes on along the minus strand of NW_020214913.1, from coordinate 1,259,929 downwards.
TATTCGTATAATCAAATAGACGCATAGCTAATTACACGCGTGTATTTATGTGAGTATGCAATAAACATCTACTCGAGGCACGAGCGCGTTCGCACATCTGGATGATACGCTCGCGGGCTCTAACGATCATTAATTAATAATTAACGCGCATGGCTGTTCACGTTTTCCTGTCCGTCATAGACGAGAGTCCGAGAGGAGAAAGTCAAAGGACGTGCGAGGTACAGGTTTCCACCGTGCAATTAATGCTAATTGATCAAGTCATTCCGCGGCCTCTGCGATAAGACGCGCGTATAGATATACTAGAAAATAAAACTACCATGAAACATGGCGCCGATAGCATAATTATCGAAAAACGATGTTCGGCTTTGATCGCGCGCGCGCGCTTTGATACATCTATTAAACGGAATCTAATTTACTTGTCTACCTGGAAACATTTTATCTGACACAATTCTCCGACCGCGAAATTAAAAGAACTGACAATTGTTTAATTAAATCGGCTCGACTAAATTCGTCGACAATCAGACATTTCCTATTTTGTGCGTGATTATTGGCGAAATTAAGTAGACTCTAACAGATTTTGTTCCTCACAGTTCAACTTTGCTTTGCTCCGTTTGAAACGCTGATTTTTTTTCCCCAAGAAATGTCGCTATTCCGCTTTGAACTTATTAAGTTCCGATGAAAAGTCCGGAAATGAATTCCAAATACGGATTGAATAGTTGCAGCTCCGAAATTCCATAATGTCTCATATCCTGCGAAGTTACGAACGCCAGAGCGAAAATTTAGTCTGCGGACATCTCATTTTTCACTTCATCCACCAAATACGGTTCCTCTCAGCGGCTTTACGAGTCGTCGGCTCGCTCGGGGTTAATTTATGCGTGAATAGAACGCCCGAAAGAGGAAAGAAAACGGCCGAGAAGAAAAGAAGCGGGGAAAAGTGGACGCGAAGGATCGCGTCGCGTCGGGGACTTTGTGGCACCGAGATCGATTAAAAGGACCGTCCTCGAGAAATTAACGCATCGCTGAGGGCGTCAATTAGGCATTACTGACGATGCTCCAATATGCAAATACCGTTAAACCTTATATACGCTATTTTCCATTTGAAAGAATCTCGACGGCGCTCTGGTACTTTCTCGTCGGAGAACTGAGCTTACCACCACCTAGTGAATTAAAAACGGGTGAATAAAGTAAGATAATGTCCCGGTAATTAACAAATCCATTCGAAAAGAAAACGCGGATTAAATGAGGTAATTGACGACATGTATTAAGTGCTACATACTAAAAAAAATATGTTACAAAAATAGATATGCGCTAAATAATATTAAGAGTAAATTGTAGTTACATAAAATGTAAAAATATATCCTATAGTAAATTATAAAAAAATACTTGTGTACGAATAATACGAGAGATTATATTGCCAGATGTAAAAAAGCATCGTGAACACTTTCGCGCCGATTAATGTTCACTAAATGTTCAATCTTCCGCGATGTACTAATTGCAACTGCCGCTTGGCACGTTATTAAATGAATGCCCAATGAATCATGCGTGTTCCGACATAGATCGTTATGGGAATCAGCACACGTAAACCGCATATTATGTCGTCGACGCAGGTAAAAGTTCCGAGACGATGCGCAATCATAGAAGGAGAATTCTTTCTCTCTTTCTTTCTGCCTTACATGACTCTCCTTTCTCACAGAAGCGCGTGTACAATGTATAATTATCGTTTACATCGTTAGAAAAAGTATTACGGCGGACGCGACCATACAAAACATTTTTTCTCAATCGTATAATTAATTATTTTTCTATCAGTTTTTTTTTTCTTAAAAAAGCACGCATCGTTAATTAATAACTCTTCTCGAACAATAATTTGTTACAGTATATTTGTAACAGTAATAATAATTTGTATTTTATTTTAATATTTTAATCTATAATACTGTGCTTCTATAGATGCTGATTAATGGTAATCACTTTATCTGACTTTCTCTCTAAAAGTAAGAGAAAGAAAATGAAGGATTAATTGAACCTATAAACTATTTCTGGGTGGCACATATAGATATTCATACAATCGTTATCACGTACCGTTCGCCATTAATTTACCGACATTAACGTTATGACGCTCTTACTTGTCCCACGAGGCCGTGCGTGAGTTGTCGTGCAATTAATCGAATCGAATTTCCTGAGAGAAATCGAATATTCGGCGGGGACCCAGCTGGTCGAGAGAAGCAGTCATTACGAGAAGTTGCGATAGAGAACAGAAATTCGGTAAGTCCGGGGAGGGTACACCGAGGGCAAGGCCAACCCCTCGGGACTTCGGAGCACGTTGTGGACAAGGGTTAAGCGCGTGTGTGAACGAAGGCGCTGGCGACCACTACTAATTTCAGGTGCGAGGAAGCAATTATCAGCTCTTCAACGAGCCGGCGCGCGCTCAAGTGTGACGGCCAGCCGTTCACGAGATCTGTTCAGGTAGTTTCTCGCCTTACCGGACTCGGCCGAACGCGACCGTGACTAATTCCCTTAAGGGGTTACGCACACCTCTCGCCTCGCTACGCCGCGTGCGAAACGAATGCGGACGTACATCTTCATGTTTCCGCAGGGCCACGACGTAACGTGTTTCTTTCGAGCGCGAGTGACCGTACGTCATAAGGAGCGCAAAGAGAAGAACGATACGACGTCTCCCGAGATTGAGTCAGCGATACCTGCAGAAAAATGTTGGTCGAAAAGCCACAGATCTGTCTCAACCCTCGACATCCGAGACGTACTCCACTTTGTGCTCAATTGAAGCCATTTCCTTTCTAATGCACTTTTTACGGATGTTCTAAGAGGAAAGAAAAGACAAAATCACCAACTGTACTAAGTGGCGATCGCTTCTCCCATCTTACAGGAAAAAAATTATCCTTAAGTGAGTGCTCGTGCTTGATAGACGAGGAAAAGAGAGGAAAAGAGATTATTGGACGGGTAATGGTTCTTGAAAAGTTAACAAAAGAAGTTTTTCTCTAAGACATAATTTAATATAAAGATGTCTTTCAAAGCGTTTCTGGAAATTCTACGAACATAGAAATATAATATACTCAAGAAATCGATATTAATTAATTTCTTAATTACTTTCGTAAAATATTTGATTGCTGTCTGACGGTGTCTTGCCTGAATTAGCAGAGAACAAACATCTCTTTATTTTCGATATTCTTGCCACCACCCTCAATTCTTTCTCTCAATACTTTTTAATCAAAATTACTTCAGATAAACATTCCATTATCACAAAATCATATATTAATTCGTTTCAGAAATTGTCAAATTTATTAAATGCGCGAATTGCATTAATCATGTACAATTCCAGAGTGTGGTATTCCAGAAGACCGGTTCTTGCGTTTGTTAACGAGAATTTGCCAGCTAGGAGATACGATTTGAAAGCACGAATGTAATTTGGTGTAAGAACAGAAAGGTACAAAGAGAAAATGTAGCGGAAATGAATTCAAGGCGAATATCACGAATCAAATATATATAATAGCGGGAAAGTGATGGGACAAATTCATCATATACTAAGGCGAGCTCGATAATTGGTATTTTTAAACGCGAAAATTCATGTCTCTTAAACTGATCTCGTAATTCTCGATGTACCATAGGTGTAAATTTTGCACCTCGCGTAAATGAAATTCGGCATCGTCTCGAAACTCGTTGAAAACCAGCATCTTACGGCCATTTTCGCGATAAGCGCACGTTAATTATGTCGATAAATACTCGCGATAAAGAAAGGAGGGAAGAAGAGAAGAAGAGAGAAGTGCGAGTGCACCGTGGTTTTTCTCGACGGGCCCCGGCGCGGCGCGTTTCCGTTCGATTCTCCGAAAGTCGAACGGACGTAAGTGATGGTTTCCGACGAAAATCCCCGCGGAGGAAGAATGATTTACGATCGATTCGGTTCGGGAAGGAAAGTCAAGCCGCGGGGGAGCCGCGCCGCCACGGGTCGGCTTAATGCACCGGGCGAAACCAGTGGGAAGAGCTTTAATTATGCACGACGTTTCTGAATTAAGGCCACTCGGCTTTATGGTGCCCGTATATGCGAGGCGTTTTACATAATAGCTCCCTCGCGGGGTTGGAAAATAATGTGCCGAGGAGGAGGCGAGTCGGTAGAAACTATGAGAACCATGAGAACCATGTGTGCGCACGGCAGCGATGCTATCTGCTCTCACCGCTCGAGATGAGAGAGCTTCGACGGGGCTTCATCTTTATCACTGTTATCGCGCAGCATAGATTTTACGGTATTTCATATCATATTTCACATCGTATTGCGTTCTATCTGTGAATAATTTTGTGCTGTTAAGTTTCATTTCATAATCGGATATAGCTGGAAATCACGTTACTTCACTTATCAGCCTTGCGAACAAACGCTGAGAAAATGGAATAAATCTCTCGTGTAATTTGCGCGCGGTTCCAGATTCATTGGCTGAGTGATTTGCGATCGAGAAGTTGAAGCAGATTGCGATAACAAGTTACGGTTAGAATTTATGAGTCCTATTCCCCTTGGCGAACGTGCCGGGACCAAATTTGGAACTGGGTGGATAAGTTCGCGTGTAAACGACTCCGAGATCGAGGCGGGCCCCGAGACAGCGTGGCCCCACGGTTTCACTTTATCTCTCTCTCTTTCACGTGGACCACACAGCGTCGACGAAGGTGCGTGTCACGCACACGGAACTCGTCGCCGGGTCTGTGTGCGAGCGCTCGCGTGCTTCCGAGGCCCGACTGCGTACACGACGGCCAAATCTACGTCGATGAGAATTAATGCGAGTCGATCGCGGCCGGCGAGGCACGCCACAAATTTCCGGTCGTGAATGAAACGAAAGTGGTTTTTCTCCGTGTATCGAGTCTCGGCCTGTTCTGTTCCGGCGGCGTTGACGAATAATTCCGACTAGCGATTTAATACCGAGAGCCTCTCCCGTGGGGGATTCGAGGAAACCAGATTGAGAGCGCGCGATTGCGCGGATTCGACGCGAGATGCAATTTTGAGATTATCTCGCATATTAATAAAACCCGCGGGGGCACCTCAATTTGCGCGCCTCATGAGATTATCGTACTCTGACATCTGAAATATCAGCGATATTTTATGTCACATTTCGATAATCGCACAAAACTCGTACGACCCGACACACGAAAAACTGACAGGGCTTTTTATATATCATTGCATCGGTAAAACATTTCTATATCGCCATGTACCGCATAATATGTTACAAAAGCAACGTCACTCGAAGATAGCATTATCGGCCATCTGTCATAATTGTTTTACTATTTTTTTGTCGCATGCAAATATTTGTGCATTTTTGACAGAGAGCATTTAACGCTATCTCGCAATGATGATTATTTGTTGAGCACATCGTTAAGCTCTCTCGTTAAACGTGTACACAAATTCCTTTCATGTAACATGCATTCGATACAGGAAAATTATTCATAAAATATCCTTGATCAAAATCCATTTTCGTCGTGACATATATTTAATGACTTTTATCGTAAATGGCGAACAGCTACAAAACTAAAAGCAAACCTAATCCAGATCATCTATACATATATAACGTATTCTTCCCTTTTTTGCCGCGATTGTTCTACCTTCGCGGTTAATACGATCAGCACAGTATTTTTTACCTCTCCCTGTCCACACTCTCTCTTCCATCGTTTACTTTTATTTCGTAGCGCGGCTCTAATATTGAATCCACAGCGGAGTAGCTCCACTCCGCGCCACCTCGGCCCTCCCGGCTCACTGCAAATTTAATGACTCCGCGGATAATCGTGAGACTACTTACGGGCGAAAAGTGGCCATTTACTTGCGGGAGGATATAACAGGATTGGCCTTTAATTCCCTCGCCACATTCCACCAGCCGCGCTTAACGCCCGACCGTGTGACCCGCTTACCGTGTAAAGTAACGTCGGACCTCCCAACCTTTTATCGCTAATTTTTCGCGATACGTTTCCCCGCGGAATGAAACGCCGGACGATCGCGCCGTTAATTAATCGAGCGGAACAATTAAAACCGCTTATTCGCCACTAATTTTTCTCGCGTTATAAAATGCAAAAACGCACTTCGGATTCATGCATCTGTTGGTTAAGCTTCTTTTCAAAGAGTTTTCCCTCGTTCGCGATTAACATTCGAGGGATTTCCGCTGACATCATTCAAACGAATCATTTTCCAGCGTTTAGTTTTGCAGCATATTTTAAACCATTCGTTTCTCGGTTTTAATGATGGAAAAGATTTAGAGAGAGGTGTTAACCACCACAGGAGCAGCAGAAGAGCGTGTAATTTTATCAGATTAAAAATGTTAATGTTACGCTTCATTTATATCTACCTCGCCGTGAATGCGCAATATGGTTATTCGATTAAATTACATGAAAAATTTAACGAGTTAGATAATATAATGTGACATAAAAATATTCATAAAATATTCTATTCACACTGATTTCATATATAAATTTCATATGACTTGTTATTGTAATTTAGAAGAAATCGGAACTTGACAAAAATTTGAATTTATTTAACTCTTATCCTGCTTTCGATCTCTAACTATAATTAATCCTAAACTTATCCGCGTTTTTCAACTTATTTTACAAACCCTTTCTTTCCATACGCGTCAAAATGGTCCCCCAGCGAGCGGACTCAAAAATGCGTCACGAGAGAGCCACGCATCGTCGCGAACTGCAACCGGCCTATATTAACTACGAAGGCGTATCACGTATGCAGGCCGCTGGGCCCGGGCCCACCTCGCCTCTCCTCTCCTCGCGTGCGATGAAATTTTCATCGTGCCGGGGCCCCGGCTTACGGGATACGCGCGCTCATGCGAAACCGTACCGATCTACAGTCCCACGAATCTTTCACGCAGAGGCCGACGCGGCGCGAGCAACAAAAGTCCGCAAAAGCGAGAAAAAGTTGTCGGTCCTCGACGAGCTGAGACCGTGCACCACCGGGACGTCGAGATGAGGCTCACGATCGGTTTTGAGATCAATTCTTTGGCTCGCCGGCGCCGAAGTCAACGTCATCGTGATTGGACGGTGTGAAAAAAGAAAAGCACAATGCAAAATCAAAAGAATACATAATGGTCGCACATTCTCTTCAAGATAAAAAAACTTGGGGTATATATATATTTTTCTTATATTATTCTATAAAATAATTTCTTTTAAATCAACAGATTTTCGGTAGGCATATAAATTCCGATATTAAAGATTTTTAAGTATAAAACGTGGATGTACCTTTATAACTGCATTTCGCAGATGAAAATATTATAGAAATAAAAGTATAAAGCATAGCAAGTACAATAGTATTCAAACAACATGCGTTTGAAATTAACCAATTATAAACCAGCGAATCTAAATGGATACTAATTTATATAACACAATAATTGTTTTAGCGAAACATACCCTCCTATCCAATTTGTAGACGGATAATTCGATTTAACTAGACTTTCGCTGAACTGTAGTGATATTTCAACACATGCAATCAAATTTATTAGATTTCAAACATTTCGAAGTAAAATTATCTATATCGTTTCGCTTTATTATTGTAGCTAAAAAACTCACGTATAGAATAATAAAAATAATAGTGCAAGGGATTATTTAAAAATATTAATTCGTACTCACGGTAACGATAATAGAGATGTTTAATAAAAATATATTATATCATCAAAATATATAAACAACAAACATATATAAATTCAAAACACAGAGAATAAAAAATTTGAAAAATTGCAAGCGCCAAAAATGGGAAGATACACAAACACGAAGCTACAAATGGATACATTTATTGTTATTTTGGTGAAACATCGTGACTCAATCGTTTGTTAAATATTCTAGTGCATTGACCGATTTTAAATGGATCCGTGCGAACGGCACGTGTGGAAGCAAATATAATCCTCGGAAATACGCGAATGCGGAAAACGCGCGGAGAGAAAAACGTTACGCGGGAGGCCGGCGGTGTAAGCGCTATTTACGAGTATGAGATTTTAACGCAATTTCATCGGCGAGAGCCTAACGAGATTTAAAAAAAGAAGAAGCCGATACGTTCTCATCGCCTTTCAACGACACTCTGTGAAATGAATCGCGAAAGTGTGCGATGCGGCAAATCGGCAAACGAGAGAGAAGGAAATTGTTCCGCGCGTCGCCGCCGCGGCCAATAATAAAATGCTTTCTGCTAATCGTATTTAAGACGCGCCATAACGTAAATTGCTACACGTAAAAACATTTATGTGCAGAAATTAGAAAAGATATCGCGTGGGTTATTTGTTATAAAGACTCCTACAATTCATATATTTTATCGTCGTAGCGTAACAAACCGTTAACAAGCCAATGAAAAAAAAAATATCTCGATTATTCAACATCACCAAATACCGGATCATGCAGTTTGCGAGGATTTCCTGTGTCTCTGTCGGAATAATGTTCCGAATAGGGGTCAAGATTTACATGTTCTCGCTCCTTCCAGCGACGAGAATTTCTCCGTTTCTTTTCTAGGTGGTCCGACGTCTGATTGAAGGAATGACGAAAGTTATATGGGCTCCCGTGAGTGGCATCGACGCGACGCATTTGAAATAAATTCCACGCGCCAATTCCGCCGCCGATCCCATTTTATTCCACCGGCAAATTCAAGAAGTTGCGTCACCGCGAATCACTAATTAAGTTATTTCTCCTCGGCGGGCGCAGCTCTAATTGCAATACGCCGCATCCGAGGCCGCATCATACTTTTCAGGTGGAATTTCGTTATCAAACGAAAACGCTGGTATTTCTATAAAGGTGGAATTAATGGTGCTTCAAAAATGTGCAGCAGTACATCGAAAGTTATACGAGAATCGTATGAAAATGTAAATTGAAAATGTAATCTGCATAATGATATATAAATGGTAAATTGCATTTTAATTATTGACTTTTGCTTCGCATGTTGCGAAAGCGGCGATGTATGGAATCGTTATTAATTACAGTTGATAATAATTAATATATTATGTAGTATATTTCTCTCTAATTAGCGAGAATAAAATTTATAGATGTTACAGACATTTATCCCTAATTTATTTCATCGCGTCGTTATACCGCTGCGCGCTGGAGAAAAAATAGTGGGCACATAAAATTGCGATAAATGTCAAGTTAACATGTAATAGTAACATATATAAAGTGGCGTAAATCTCCATTCTTTTAAGAGAATATCTATATGTATTTCTATTTTTATTAGATATCGTAAAATTATGTCGTGATATCACGCTACCTGCTTCTTACAACCGCGCGCGCGCGAATGAAAGATATATCACTATTATGAGAATCTCATGCAATGATATGTATTAGTTCAGGAATTTCTAACTTTCATGTATTTCTCGCGTCACAGAAAGTTTAAAAGTCTGTATAACAAATATTATCGTATTTGATGTCTTGATATCAACGGCGCCAATCAGTCGAAAGTTGAGACCGAAAAAGAGCGCATCGTTAATAATTATTTCATTTTGTGTAATGAGAAATTGTTAGTCTCGTATCGCAAATCGATCAGCTATATACGCGTATGAAATTAAAATTATTCCGCTATAAGCTATAAGCCTCTTTGTCAACTTCTATCTTTGATGTATTAATTCAATAGGACAGAGAGCGTTACAAATCGCGATGCGCGCGTCAATGTGAATTATTGTCGGCAACGTTTGTTCGCGTCCCAATATGGAATTTAAATTTCGAATGTGCGTAACACCTGTCTTCGTTAATTTCGCGTGCTACTCCGGCACACAATCGGGCTTATTGTTTCGACCTGGGCAGATCGCATCGTTATGCGCGATCATCCGTGAACAGGAGCATTAATACAGTTCATTTTGCGTGCCAGCATGTATATGTATGCCCCAATTGCATAACGTTACGAATATTTACGCGCGACATCAAATACCTATCGCTCGTGCAAATAAGCACATAAAAATGACGATTAAAATTGTGGATTCGGAAATACTAACCGCTTCTTATTACATGAATTAGTTGCCAAAAATATATGCTATATAAATATAAAGTATTTCTTGCCCACTTTTTATTTACACATGTTAAGTGCATATTTAAAAATTCTCTGAATATTACTTCCTCTTCTTAACCTTTGAATAACATAGAGAGACCAAAACCAGACCTCAATTTCTGTCAAAAGAATATTTCAAAAAAAGAAAGAAAAGAAAATGAAGTAACACATCTACATATTTTACTCCTTTTTCTTTCCGCGCTTCACAAATATTAATTTTGCATATATACATATAAAATATATCTTAAAGAATAAAAATCATCTTTAATTAATAAAAAATTATTGACATAAATTAATTTATTATTCTTACTTTCTACAAAGTTTCCAAGACGAATAAAATCATGTGACGTTAATAAATCAATAATTATAATTTTAATAATTAAGAGAAGTAAATTAAATCGTTGCAAAAAATATTGCGACTTTCCTATATACAACTCCTAGAATGTTTAAAAAACCCAATTTTAACAAAAAAAATCCTACAAAATGTAAATAATTGTTTTTTCTCAGTTCGCAACACGCTTAAGTAATATGTAATTTTTTTCATTCAAGTGATATAGAAAATTAAAAATTTATTAATATTAGAAGAGGAAAAATAATGATTTTTGTATAAATCAATCAATTGTAATTCCATATTTTTAATATGTTGCTCGGTAGACGCGTTAACTCAAGTTGACTATACACAGTATGACTGTATACTTAACGCTTCATTTCATAGCTATGTGAAAACGATTTGGTTTTATCTAAAAATACGAGAAGAATTTCGAATGTACTCTGTCGGGAGAAAGTGCTGCAGCAGCTCGTATTATATATGGTATCGTGACAACAAACGTCTTCTTCGAGCGCACTTATTGATGTTAAACCGCAATATACAAGGCCCCTACATACTTTTACGGACCGCCCGCGAGATCCAAACCGTTAGGATCTATTACCTACTTACTTTTGACAGATAATCACCGTATATGCTGAATGCCTGAACTTTTAACACGCCATAGAAACGTGTGAATTTGTAAAATTGATCGATAATATAAACCCTATCATATTATATATTATATATTATTATTCCAATGCTTGAAAAAAAAACTGACATTAAAAATAAAATGTTCTGTATAATAGAAGACCATGACCGTATTAAAATAAAAAATATATCATGAAATGTGGAACATGTTATATTCTATTTCTTATAAAGATTTATGACATTTTCTTGATTAATTAAACTTAATCAATTATATAATTTCAAACAACAATTTACGAAATTTATTAATTTATTATTATTCAAATTGTTATTCCAGATTTATAATGTAGCAAAATTTCTAATATGATTTAAATTATAAACACTCGCACGTGTAATATAATTTTTTAATTAAAATTAATTAATGTCTCAGTTTCTTTGTTTGTTTGTATCCATCGCATTCGTAAGTCACATTACATCCAATTTTGCTATACTTAGCTCAAGGATGTTGTTTGTGGATGAGTAATAGCAAATATTGCAGGGCTCGTTTCTGCTCGTAATATGATGGGAAGTTTGCAAAATAATTAAGTGCCCGAGTACTTAACGGTAATCTAATGTCACCTTAACGAGTGTAGGATCGATAGTCCGTAATGAAGCAGCCACGTTACCGCAGGTGTCCCATGCTGTCCCGTCGTGAAAATTGAGGAAGCGCGTTAACCGAAAATTAAGATATTAGGTTTGAGAAAACTTAATTGTCGCGAACGCGCATCACCGTCTAACCACCTAAGAGTTGTTTTGCCTCTGTGCATAAAAATTGCACAAAAGTAACTTCCTCTATCTAATTACGATGGCCGTATCAAGTTAATTGAAATTAGGTATCAGTATGGAATAAATCATGTAAATTGTAAATAAAGAAAACAAAACTACTAGCAAGAAATGCACAATGTACGACGTACGTGAATGTAAATGTGTAATTTCTCATTCTCATGCGAGAATCATTCATTTAAAGCCGAAACTGAGCCGCAACGTATAAGAGTGTAGAATATAAATCCAATCTCAACAACTCGATCGAAACTGCAAATTGAGTTTGTAGTATTGAAATTTCGTTATATCAACAACGTCTGGAAACCTAATCAAATTTCGTTATGGTAAATATCTTGTTCGAACTATACTCAATATAATGCAATTTTGAGGAAAAAGTAGGATCCAAGTATTCGAAGGCAAAACCAATAGTTATAAAAAATTCATTGATCTATCATTCATCGATGTTTCAATTGACGTCATTAAATAAAATATATTCAGGCTGAAACATCGAAAAATTTCTCTCCGAATATTCGGAAGTTTGTTCCGAATATTATTCGGACTACGAGTCCTTTCAAAGTCAAATAATATAACAGACACAACGCGCCGTCTCATTTTTGTCGGTACGCCCGGCTCATTTCGTCCTGAAAATCGATCTGCATTCCTGATAGCCTCTTGACCCGTTATACAGCTATTCTCGAAAGATCTTTGGTGGGATCGATATCATCCCTGGTAACGACTAGAACTATATATGCCTGCTGGGCACACTAATTGGATTGGCAAATAGCGAACGAGACCAGGATAACGTATTCTCTCAACAATGAGACGTACTACACGAATTTCCAAATCGATATTATGTGAAGGATTCTAATAATATCTTAAGAACTCTTAGAACACAATTCGCAGAATTTCTGCCGAATTTGTTAGAGTACGGAAATGTTTGTTATATAAGGATTTTATTTTACTATATATTTTTGTAATAAAAACAGACGTTTAAAACATTTATCGTCCACTTTTTTAATAATTTAAAATATCTGATGTGATTTCCACTCAAAACTGCTATTATACTCTTCAAAGCGCGTTTCACAGATTCAGAAAATTAACTATGCTGATGGTTTATGTTACTTCTTCGAAAAAATATTTGCCCTCTGTATAAATTCTTTGCAGTTTGCCGTACTGCTTAATCCTCCATCACGTGGCATAGTCAAATGTACTCCTGGTACCTATAGAGATTGTAAAATACGTAGAAAAATTTGCAACGGTGGCTGTGCTGTTTGCAACGCCGGCTAGCCAGCCGTTCCCTATCCGTTGTGACACTAAAAAATGGAAAAGAGAGTTGTAGTAGAGTTGCGTACCGACTCGCGGGTAATAAAATATAATGGCAGTTTTATTGCGCTAGCGTCGTGTAGCGCACTTACGTCACTCGAATTCAACCATAGTAGCCGAGAGTTAAACTTGTTTTGTCCCGCGCGCGCCCTGCGGTTATCTCCCCGTAGTAAGACACTTTTTACCCCGATCCAACATTTCGTGTCGCTGTGAAATAGGTCACTCCAACTCGTAGCCGTAGCGGATAAAATTTTTAGCGCGCCCGTCGAACTTGGCCATAATTTCCCGTCTAGTGGCTATTTCGCGTTATTACAGAAGCTGAGGTAATCGAGATGAGCCGAATGGCCGATATGTCTCAAATATTAATGACAAAATTGACTCTATCTTATTCTTCGTTTAAAATTATATATTTTCGTTGAAAAGTATAGTTTATCTTTCTAAATTATAGATTACTCGCGTGACACAAAATGCATCAACTTTATGTATCGTAATATTTCCCTCGGGGAAAAATCTTAAAATGCTGTCTCTCAGGTTTGATATAGAAGCATTACCTGGATACCTCTTATACGGAACGCATTCATTTGTCGGTATCTTATAAGGCGATGAAATATACCGTACGAGAACTTGCGCGCAAATATGCGTCTTTCAGGATAAAGAATTGCAGGATCAAGTAGTTTCCGTTTGTGGCCCGAACAAGTAACAACGTTCATATTCTTCAACGAGCAGACTATTCTCGGCGCGCCATTGTCTTTCGGCAGCGGCTTCGCTCGCGGCGAACGTGCCCATGAAAAGCCCAGGCTCGTTAAAGAGGGAACTCGGAAAACTCGGTGGGTGAACAATTCGTGGGAGCTCTCGCGAAATTATGTTCGCGCGACCGACAACCACGTTTGCGGGGAGAAAAACCAAAGGAAAAGGAGGATGTGCGGCGCCGCTCGGTTAAATGAAAAATTGAGCTTCGCTCTCAAGTCCCGCGCACCATCCGTAAAGTCTCGAAGAGCTTTAGTACGGGTGAAGAGTTTCATCGCGTTTGGAATTCCTCGCCAAGACGAAATCGTCTCTAAGTAATAACGGCGGTAAAATCGCGAGTTTCCGCAGTAACCGCAAAATAATAGGAAAATAAATTGACCGCCATTCACGAAAGACATTTCATTCGTATATATAACCGTATTTCGACCATGACAAAATACTGTACTTGCGGTATTTTACCGGGTGCCAATCAATCGCGATTGAATTTCGCATTCATGTCCGCCTACGAATGTAAATACGGCAAAATAATTGGCTCCGTCCCCTATAAATTTCTCCGCTTCGGTTTGCCAACTCGATCGACCAAAGTTACGTCTTTGAGTAAACCGAGAATACCCGCGGACCTGGATCTCCTGACTTGTCTGAATAATAAAGGTAAGATCGTTTCTTTATTCATTGATCATCTTCAAATACGAGTCTGGAAAGCTCATTTTGCTAACAACGAAAGTAATATCCATTGAAGAGTAATAAATTGTAGAAGAAGCTCGGCGGCGATTGTTGGAAAAATCTATATAATACCGTCGATCTATTAACTCGTTCAGAGCGGATGTAATCGTCGTTTATTAAAATACTGTCAGCAGAGGATTCTATTTCCATAAGATAAAATTGCGAAATGAAATAGTTGCAAATGATAGCGAGTATAATAATAAGTTCGTGCTCGAAATGCAAAAATTATCCGATAAGAGTAACAGATCGGCTTTACATTCACGTCTAAGGAGCTTAAACGTCAAAAGCGAGCTCCATATTGAGTAATACTACCCTAATGGCGGAATTAAGATCAAGAGCGGAATATTAACTATCGTCGAGCATCCGCTGATGAAACGTAGTATGTTAAGCACGATATTTATCAATTAATTATCACAAAAATAAATGAGAAGAAAGAAATCATTATTTTACAACTTGTTAAATAATAATATCATCTTGTGGGTATCACAAATCCGCCACTAAACGAATTACATCCTGTAACTCTTTAAGTATTAAAAAAATGCTTATGACTGATTAAGTGCATTAAATAATTAAGTCCATTAAGGATGCAAATACAGTAGGTAGTAATTTACAGAGCAAACAAGCGAATGGCACGCGATACGCGAGCGTGCGGAGGAACGAGAGCGTGAAGGTGCGCGGCGATGCAATCAACGCAAACCAGCGAAAGATGCATCGTCCGAACGGGGCGATGACAGCAATCGTTCGCTCGCGCGGGTTCCGAAATGAGAAAACCCTTGACAATCCGATATCGCGTAATCCCGCGACTCGCGAGCTTCTCCCCGACGGCGAGGTTGCCCGCGTATTCCGGTACTTTCATATCGAGGCTCATATTGGCGCCGGAAGATCTCCGATAACGCCGCGAGGCGCGACGCGTTTCACGCGCCGCAATCTCGCTCGTATCACCTCCGCGGGATTCGCCACTCGCTCGTCACGGCGGGTGACGACAGGGAATTCATATCGAGGATCACCACGCCCGCGAGTTATCGCCGGCCGGAGAACGATAATAAATGCGCGGATGACGAGTCTGTGTGGCGCGACGCGGCGCGGCGGCGCGCGTAAAGAGACACGAGGGCAACGAGGGGCCAAGCATTCACCTCCTCCACCTCCTCATTTCTCCTTCTCCTTAGTCTCCTTGTTGGATTTATGAATACCGCCGGGTGTAAAGGGACCGTGCCCGTTTCCTGGTTGTAAAGGGAGATATATGCACCTTATGGGACATCGTACATTAAACCCAGAACAGCCTTTGACGTATACATACGTATACGTAATATCGCGCATGTGTACGAACGTGTGTTGGTAGGGATACATTACGCGTACTTACGTAGCAATGAGTTCGGATACACTTTAACAGTTCTTGATAGCGATAACGTGAGGAAGATACAGTTTGGAATTGTCATAATATATAATCGGGACTTCGATACCTGTGATAATGTATAATTATACTAAAATATATTAATTACGTAATGTGGGGGCCCCCATTTTTTCAAGAAATTGACTTTAAGTTACATAACCACAAATAAGAGTAACAGATAGAAATAACTGCCGTACATAGAATATGACGAGTATAAAGTTACCTAAAAAAATTACGTTTACACGGCGATATGCACGAATATAAATGGCGATGGCAGCTAAAAACACGAAGAGTAAATTTTCTTGCGCTCCAGATGTTTTCCCAGCTCTATTTTCTCTGTAGTGTAATAATAACGAACGCAAAGACGAGGACTGTGCACGTAGTTTATCAAACGTAATTAAGTTCGTGACTGTAGGAATGTGGCATTGTCAATAATAATACCGCATCTCTCTTATTTTTACGGTGGTAGGGTGGTACGCGAGCTACATCTTATCATGCCGCATGGTTTTTAATTAAAATTCACAAGCTGGCTTCACTGAAGCGTTGAATACATTTTAAATTCGCCAGACAGTCGACTAATAAAACGCGCAATATGCACCGTGCGAGACAATCCTCCTTTTTGAGGAAAGTGACGAAAGTTAAAATAATTCTGCAACTGAGTAAGCGCGACGATATCACGTTCGTATGAAATTTTCGGAAATGCTTATATGGAATATTTGACGACAGCGACATTACAATGCCATTATCGGACTGTACCGTTGCTGCCCCGCTTTCCCATTTAAATAACGGACAGAAGTTTAATGAAGCGGGCAAATTATATGTGTAGTTTCATACGTAATTTGTATTTCATCGCCTCTAGCGAAACTGCGCGGATATTTAATTAATCTCGTTTACAATTAAGCAAATCTGGTATTATAATTCCGGTAAAAATCGGATGTATGTCTGGCTCTACCGTTCCTATCCATAAATTATTGCGCTGGCAAATCTCCTGAAATATCTCCGAAATGTATAATATATTCTCCCTATTGAATTGCTCTGATAGTACGAAATTTTAAATCCAATGAGAAACTCGAGTCAATTTTCCACAACAGAAAAATTGTGTGTATAATGCTGATTATATTTATACAACTCATGAAAATCTACATGCGTAATTTAATTCGTTATGTTTAATTCGTTAATCGTTTTATTTCGCCATTTTCAATTTCGTTCTCTCATGGTGAACTGTACCTGGCAGTTTTACGAGGAACAACGTTAAAAAAAACGCGAATGTGGATTGTTAACGTGTCGTAGAGATTATATTCGTATAAATGTCGGCCGGCCGCGTCATAAAACTATGAAAATTCTCGCCACGGAGAGAGTTCGCGGGCCTTTTGATATTTCATGTGATCGACTGCATATCCTCCGCATAGCAGCGAACGCGGACGGATTCCTCGGCAGGAGCGGGAGAATCGGTTTCCCGCAAGGCGATTGGAGCGAGACCGAACTTTGGCACTCTTCCTGAATGCCGATGAAACAGATGCAATTTCGTGCGCACGAGGAGCCAGCAGATTAAAGCGGGTACAAGCGACGACGGCGGCGGCGGCGTCGCAGCTGCGGCAGTGATCGAAAAAAAAAGGTGATTGACCTAGTTCGCTAGGCGGTTTCTACACCGCGCTCCGTTGTGTCGCACGTATGATCCGATCTGAGTTTAGCGACGTGCGAGCAGTTTAGCAGCGCGGTCGTTCTCGGCGGTGCCGCGGTGCACAGGTAGGTACATACAGAGGAAACAAGCGCAAAAGCTGCTTTGCACACAAGCGCTGTGGATCCGAGGCGCGTCGCCGAGATTGGGTGGCACTTACGGGCCAAGAACTTGAGCGCACAAAGTTTCCAACGTTACCGCAACGTAGATACGCAGAGGCGGTCTTAAACTGAGTGTAAACTAGCGGTGGAACAGTATCTCTTAATGCAGGGTTCCTCAAGTAATTTCTACACACCGTACGTGTTTCGCGATACTTCTTATTTAGCCAAACTCTATATATACTTAAGAAATGTAAAATGTTACTTCAATTATTACTTTTTCCAATACCTGCACTTGCTCTCAGAGTGGCTTATGTGTTCTCAATGTCAATTGTCTTAAGATGTAATTAAAAAAATTCCATTTCTTCTTTATATACCTGATGTAATCTTCACTCTTCCTTCTCTCTTTGATTCAATTTATTTAGCTGAGAGTTTCGATCTCTCGTACTTTGTAAATTTTTATCGAGCTCAGCAAACATCTCAACGTTCATATTTAATATCGTTTTACCTCCGCAGTTTGTGTGATTTAATCTTTCATGTTCTGAATAATTTGAACTTTCTACCGCAAACTTTAATTAACGTTAAGTAAGACTAGACTTCGTCAAGTTTTGTGTTATACCGACGAGAATTCTATATCAAGAATAAATCGCACCGGGCATAATTGTGGACCGTATCCACGTACGAACGAGCGACGGGAACTATAGTCGGCGCGAATACATTCGCAGCCATGATTAATGCCAATCAAGCGGCGATTTCGCGTTCTGAATTCGGGATCCGGTTAACGCCAGGAATCAATAGACCCGCAAACCGAACCGATTAAGGATGCACGGGCGAGTGGAACCGCAAATCTAGAAATGCAACGTGGGTGGTGTTTCGGTCTGAATGCAGGATGACTAGAATTCCATAACTAGTTATATCGTTTTACATTCCTGCGCTCATACCGCAGTCCTAGTGTCTTACTGGCTGAACGTCATACATAAAACTCCCGGCGAGAACGATACAACACGGCAAATCGCTCTATCGATCGGGCATTTACCATCGAATATGTTAGCGCAGAACGTATCCTCCATATTAGAATTTTTATTTTGCACGCTTTACTACTTTCGGTAGAAATGCGCACGGATATTGATTTTCAAGCTTGCAACTTTTAATATTGCGGGCGAGCCAAAACTGTTTATTACAATTTAACTAGATTCGATTTAACTGCCCTTTGGCAATTATTTTATATTTAACATCTGAAAAAATTCTGCACAAAATTTTGTAACATCGGTGAAATATTTTTTTATACACGGAGCAAAATAATAGAAAATGATAGAATGGATATAAAACTGGCGTGTTAATATTGATTCAGCCCAATTTTCCGAGCGCTTTCCCGACGAGACGATGCTACGTCCAGGATTTTCGCTCGGAAATCGACGAAGTCACGGAAGAGCCATCGAGTCACGCGTGCAACGAATTGAACGATCTTCAGGCTCATTAAGAGCGGTGGTAGCGCAACGGTTTGCCGCACATACAAGCGTACGTATGTACACATACAACGGTTCGTTTGTCGAGCTTTGACGACCGCGTGTGGCAATACTCGTCTCCACTTAATAAGATCGACACCAAACATCCGTCGGAAAGCATACTGTCAAAGTTTCTCCTTATCCGAGAACGGATACGAATCGATCCTGCCAGCTAGCGGTCTATGAATAGCGTAAAATCTGGATTAAGAAATGGATCGAACAATCCCGTGGAGTAGGAGACGAAGTAACGCCGCATCGCCCAGAGGACGACGCATTTCTCCGAGCAAAATATATAAAGTCCGCGAAAATGACGTGACCTATATGCCAAATGGGATTAAGAGATCTTTAAATTTAAACAGAAAAATCTAGTCGAGCGTATTGATTGAGCGTATTAAGATGAATATCGCTTTGTTAAATCTGCTATTATAGGCGCGCCTATTAGCGTTGTTTAGAATATAAAGTGTCCTACAATTAATACACAAATGTCCTTTTTGCAACAAATTTTTTGGCCAATTTAGTGTAATTAGAGTTTTTAGTTTTTACAAAATAATTATCAATTGTACGTAAGGAGCTTCTCGCAATTAACAAGAAATACACAACAAAATTGTTAGTTTGGTACAACGTCTAGAGATAAGTATGTCGTGCTAAGATGCGAGTGACCCGAATAATCCTATTATTATAGATGGTTAACCATGTAATCCTCTCCCCGATTATATTTTCAACTAAAATTTCACTGAAAGATCCGCCGAGAATAAACGTCAAGTGCCTTTAACGTTAAGCTTGAAGCTCAGGGAAACACGGCTGTGCGCTTAAATTAGGGGCGCGTAGTCTTGACAAAGCTACAGAATAGTGTGCACAGAGGTTTCCTTAATTTTCCCCTATCAACCCTTAACAGCACACAGAGCGCATCACGCGAGTTTACGAGCGCCGACTGCGCTTCGTTGCTTCCTTTGACCACTTTGTACTTGTAATACAGTCTACTTTAGCTTTGTTCTCTAATTTTCAAGAGAATTTCCAAGAACAGATAACGTATCTAGCCGCCTATTGTGCAAGTCGTCTTTCGTGAAAAGAAATATTTTCGCAAAGAATTATCTCAATCACGTAAATAAAATAGTAAAATAAAAGTAATGGAGAATGTGTGTCAGAACACATTTTCTGATCGTTTTTGTGCAATACTTTCACAGAAAGATACTCACTAAAAAATTACAATATTTGCTAATGTTATTGTAGTCCGAAGATACACAAAAATCTGATTGTCAATATCGGCAATCATGGTGCATCAATATAACGACGTGACGCTAAAGTTATTTGATTTTCCTATTTCCAGAGTTGTCCGCAGGGACAACTCAAAAATCGTACAAAATAAAAAATTAGAAAAATTTGATCCCAACAATTCCTTAAATCGTTCAAAAACTTGATAATGATGCAATAATAGAGGTATTCACCGTGATTATGCTGAATCGCACTCTTTCCCGGAGGGGTCCTTTTCGAAGGTGTCCGGTATCACTCGGTTAGTTCAGGTCCTCTCGTCCTAGAGCACTCGCAGCAGCTTCCTCTCGCACATTGTCGTCCTTTCCTTCAACCCTTTCGTCTATCCCTTTTCCTCTTCTCAAAACTGGCTAGATCAGGATACCGCTGCCTTGTCCTTTCACGATTTCCTGGCGGAGACGTGACTGGCACTCGCACGGGATCCCGATCGAAGGGTCGATCCCGCGCAGATCGCGGCGAGCGAGAGGGAGAGCGAGGAGATATCTCGAAAGCTCCGCTTCACACGGAGCACAGTGGAGAACTGAGCGAAGTGCCGGCCGGTCGAGCAGCCAGGCGGGCTTTTCCGAGAGTGGTTTAACCAATCGCGACTTCTCTCTCGCCCCCACGTATCTTTCACGCTCGCTCTCTCTTCCTCTTTCTCTCTCTCTCGCGCGCGCTCCCTTCTCTGCCGCGTCGCGACGCGGTAGACGCGCCGCCGTTCGCCGGTCCTACGACGCGGGTCGCCTGCCGCCGCAACCCCCACAGGTGCATAATCCTCTTGCACCGGCAGATACGTGATCGCGCATCTCCTGGTTGGAATCAGCAATCGCGAAGCGAAAATTCGCAAAAGTTTACGATTCGAGATCTCAATTTTCGACAGGTTGGAAAATCGATTGTTCCAAAATAGGAATATTTCAGCACGCTGAGCGTTACAATCAACACCAACTATATTTATAAGCATCAATTAGCTAATATAATATATTGCTGATGTCATATTTTAAGATTCTAAGTGCACGTTTCATCTTTTCGTAGTTGTCTGAAATTCCGCAGAAATGTAATTCTTAACTTTCTCAACCGCTCCGTTGGAAGCTGTCTAAACTCGAAATCCGCGCAGTCGGAAGCGCGTAATATTGCCACGGAAGTTCAACCGCGATTGTCGTAAAATCACAAGAAAGATTTCTAGAACAGCTGGATTTGCTCTGGCGAAGTAGGTTAACCAATCGCGAATTTTCTACTCGTTCGATGCGTCCTTCTTTTTTATTTTCCATCTGTCCTACCGTATAGTCGCGTTGCTCATGGAACGAATCGAATGGATCGTCGCGCCTTCTGCCTGATGCGCGACCCTCTGCACCGGAAATTAAACGTGGAAACAGTACTGTGACGGACCTCAATTTGATAGATATTATTTTCGGTTATATCTACGAAAGAGCGGAAGTTTCCTCGTGCACCTCTCCGCGCGTCGAAACCGAGAAGACCCGAGGGAGAAAAAGGCAAGAAACGCGCGACGCTCTCGGCGAAAATTTGTCTGGGCGCGTTTTACGTATAAGTGTACGGGGTCTGTAACCGTGATGTCGCCTTTCTAAAAGAAATGTAAATCCTTTCAACAGCCAACGGTTTAGTCTGTTTACCTTTGGAATTCAGGCGCGCCGGAATTAGGACGGGGAACGTGGGAATACACTGGTGGACCCACTGGGCGACACATGTAAACTGTAATCGGCTGATGCAACGATTCGCGCGATGCGCAGTCTCGCGCTTGTCGCTAATCAACACGATGTAATTTAGAAAATGATCTTAGCCGAACGCTGTCTCTATAACGCATGGCGAAACGCCTGATTTCTCCCAATGAGAGACACGCCGAACCTCGCGCCGAACGGGATATTCGCTTGTCCCATCGTTATCGGTCGTGATACAATTTTCTGAAGGATCATTCAAGCGGTTTCCTTTTTGCGACACGTTTTATCAGCGGCGCGGCGACGGAGAAAGTATGGTCTCCTTTGCCCTCGACTCAAATTGGCTTTTCCTAGTCGCGATCGCGATTAACGATTCGCTCAACGTTAACCGCGGTGTTTCGCAAGGCCGGACCATAGGAAATCAATGAGTTTCATACGAGACAGAAAAAGAGAAAGAGAAAGAAAATAAGCCTAATTGAGTCAACAGACACCAAGAAAGCGGTACGAAGGCAAAGTCGCTATTTCGATATGAAAATTAAGTAGAATTAAGTATAAATAAGATCATGTCTCTCATTTATAATTACGTATCTTAGGCATAATTATGTATCTTATATAGAGTCTTGCTCTAGTTATCCCTTGTACATGGCGTTGCGACTTTGCCTCGAAAGCAATGTAAACAGCAATTAGATAATTTTATTTAAAATATATTTACATGTATATATATGCATATATATATATATATATATATATATATATATATATATATACACATATGTATATATTGAAGAAATCGCGCTTTCTTTATTGAAAAGTCGCTACTTTGATAAGCTGCTTATCTAACGAAAAGCGCAAAGTCATTTTATAAATATCACACATTTTAATGAGACATGACTAATCTTACATGACAAATATTACATGGCATAGATACAGATGTTCACAAGATATTCAAAGCTAGATTTATGTCGCGCCCAAAAAATTATCCCCATTTTCCCTTTCTTTCTTTTTCTCCTTTTCTAGAGAAAGATTTGCTTCTAGTTCAAAGATTTTCTATCACTCAACACGCTTGTACGAGATTCTAGTTTGCCGGAAAAATTTTCTCGTTTATATCGTCGCGATATACGGAACTTCCTCCCGCGGGAAGCCAACCCGGCCGCTGCAGCTCGCACCCAGCTAAACCAACTACCGTCATGAAACGTTAAACGACAAATGCATCTCGCGCGAGCGACGAGATTTTTCACACAAAAAATCCAGGGGACGTCTTTCAATAACGTCGGGAATTCGCCTCGTATCGGGCACGACTTCGTCTAAGGATTCGCCCGGTGGAAACACGTGCCGCGTTGTCGTGGATTCGGACCGCGTCGTCCGTCGTGCTAAGATCGAAGGGGAAAAAAGAGGACGAAAACAAAGCTCAGACCGCGCGCGCGCGTCTACGTGCGAACTGGCGTCGAACGAAACGTGATCGAGGGCTCACTTTCGAAGCCGGTGTCTGCAGCCAGTCGCTTTCCTAACGATCGGCCCGCGTGCTTTTACCGCCTCGACGGATGCTTTTACGATGTTCGGCTTTTACGTGCCGTTCTCATCGGCCTGACTATCCGCATTTAGCGTTCTATTCAATTATATTTGTGTTAGTGTTAATTTTTAACACTAATAGAGAGGATTATTCATATTCTAAAACAATTTCTTAAAGAAACTTGTGACGTTTGATCAACGATAAAATTGATCATTAAAATGTTCTAAATTATACACAGAGGAAGAGCGCCAATATAAACGTTAATACAAAATACAACTTCACGTCTATAATTTCATCATTCGCATTTAACTATATCCTCCATTTCTGGAGGTAAATCCAACCGGGAATATCGGAGCAGGAGTTCGAGCAGCGATACGAGTCGAATACGCTCCGAAAATGTCAAACATCATTCCGCGTTGGGGGTTGCGGAGTAGTATGATATCGCAGGACTTTAACGCAAGGGCGGTAATTGTTGCGAACTTGATATCTTGCTTGCCAGAGGCTCGATAACCAAGCTATGTTAGCATCTCCGCAACAAACTTCCAGCTTACACCAGCAATTAATTTGTTCTGTATAAAAAGCAGAATCAAACACATCAAACTAGTACAACCTAGCTCTAACATATGCAGACAGTTATAGTATTCTCTCGCCCCATCTCTCTGTTTATTTTTATGTCAGATGAAATTGCAGTATGCAATTATGGTCTGCAATTAAAGGGGATCAATCAAGCATCGGTTCTACCGTCCAATTTAAATAAAGCTAATAAACGTAACTGTAAATAATAGCTAATCAATATGTATTAATATTTCTAATGCAAACATTCGCAATAGTAAGTATAAATTAGATTTATTAATGTCTATCTAAAGTCTATTGTTAGACGCATGAGATCACATCTCATCGATTTCACGAGAAATTTGTATCTCGAAGCTGGAAATGCGCAGAGTAATTAAGAATAGGAAATATGACGTAGATGATGATTAATGACGTATCGGTCATGTATCGCGTTCACGCTACACGTCTGTCCGCTTTCTAAGTTATCGTTATGAATACTGATCTCGGAACATCGTTCGCCAGAAGAATAGCGCAGGTTTATGATACGCTCCGTATATGATTGTAGAATATATATCGGTAACCAGAGAAATGGATACGCAACTCATACAACCCATGCCGATGTGCATATGGATTTTACTTTCATATACCGCCGTTGCGCAGAGGAAACGAAATTATGAGCGAAACCCCCGGCAAGAATCAAGTTTATGGGCCTTTATCCATTAAGCAAATTCAGCTTTAATGGGAGTTAATAAATTGCTATATTTATCTAGAGCCGGGGCAAGTTTCCCGCGGGCGAGAGACGTACATATATTCTATCCGTGGATTTATCTAGCTATTTAATTTACCATCGTTTCAAAAAAGACATCTTAACGCCGATATTCTATTAAGATAGCAACATTTTACATACGTTTATCCGGATAGCGAGGTACCGGTTTATCGTTGTAAAACGTGAGGTGCATGTATAATTGACAAGAGGTTTATTACAGCAAAACGTAAACCACGTGAGAAACGTCTCGAGAGCAAGCGAAATGTATTTCGTTTGCCTCTAGTCGCCACGAAGATGAAATATTACGCGCACGTTTTCTTCATTCCCAGACACAATATCTCGTTTCGTTTTCGGCCCCCGCTGAGAAACATATCTTGAGAATTTGGCCCGGAATTATCGCGGCGAGCAAATGTAATCTTCCCGTTTTCCCACGTGTTTTCGACGCGTGACACTGATCGACTAATGGAGCAGAAATGATCGAGCATTCGATCTATATTCCGTCGTGCTCGAACTTCGCTTTCGAACACATGATCTTCCTTAATACGCGAGTCACGCAATGCGAAATCTCTCGAAGTCTCGTCGATTTATTTTGCCGAGAGTAATTCGTATTCTTCGCAACATCCTTCTCTACTCCCGTGAAATCGAAATAGTGATGCTGCTCACCGCACGACGCAAATCGATCTTTAACCCTTTCCACGGTCAATCTTCGTATATAACTCTTCTGTCTTTACGTATAAATTTTCATTATATCGTCTAGTCTAGATGAAACTTGATGCAGGGAAAAGTTACGACAGAGTGGCATATTTTTCTATTTTTTGTTTTTTATTTTCAATAAAATGGTCTACTTAAATTAATGAGAGAAAAAACAAAAAAAAAAAAAGAGAAAGTTGTAAAAGATACATCTTCTATCTCGCAATATATAAAAAATTAAAAAAATCAGTCACTACTCTAAATTAGAAAAACATTAAATATTGACTGAAGTTGTATGAAATTATTAAAAAATCAACTACATTAAGATATAAGATAAAAAAGATAAAACAGTGCACTTTTCTCTAATTTAATATTTAAAAAATAATGATGTTTCTTATCTGGCGTGCAATTTAAATAAAAGGTCTAAATTAAATTAAATTGTTAAAAACAGATTTAATTAAATTTAAATTTAACATTCTTATAATATTTTATAGCCACGTTTATAAACGCCAGCTGGACATTCTTGAATATCTTCAGAATTAGCATCGTTAAAGCAGATACAAGTTTCGCGGAGAATATTCATTCGGCGCACAAAGGATGACTATCGATTTGCGCCGGACATTATACCTGTATTGGCACGAACTCCTGCTGAAGGAGACGCGTGCAAGAGGGCGACGTAATGAACAAAACCGGTTTTCGATTTTACAGGTGGACGATCCGATACGTCGCGCTACTCGCACGACGAAAATCTAAAACACCTCCCCAGACATTCCTTCGTAAAGTAGGTCATACCGGAAGAAACGAAAGTACGAAAGCGATTTCCGCATTAATCGCCAGCTGATCATCGTTGCGTGAAATCCTCGATAGCATTAGCGCGAAGCAACTCGCGGAACAACTCGATCTAAATAATTTTAAGCAACAAACGCAAAATAATCGGCCAAAATTAGCACGTTGTATACAAGACATGTAAATTATATGTCTCATCAAGCTGTAGTGTTGTATTTGTGTTTAATGACGAAGATAATAGAGCTTTTAATAGAACAATTATGGTCTGACCTAATTTTGAATGCAACTTCTCTCTATACACGCGAATAAAAATAACAATTCGACTGAAAATCAATATAGCTGCAGATTTATAAACTCAGTTACATGCGTCGCATGATGACTTAACGATTGCCAAGCAGGCAATTTTCAACTCTGACGCGGCTACAAATTATCATATGTAAGACAGACGTTACAAGCTTGGAAAGAGCGAAAGAGAGGGAGAGGAGACTTTATTAGCTCTTTCGGCTCTCATCAATGGCTTTTAAAATCGTCAGCCACACCTCCGTTAGATTCTTTAACTCGCCCGCTGCACTTTCACCGGTCATTTATTTTCCAAAAACGTACGTCGTCGGTTACCGGCATACTTTTAACGATCAATGATTCGACGACAATAGAACGGCATGGAAATAACATCCGTAAAGTTACTTCGAAATATCAACGAAACTTGTAATTCATCGACAGAAACTATCGAATTCTACGCATAATTTTCCACCGTTATTAAAAACTATAGATATTAGTTATCTATACACGAATTAATTTCTAAAAACGTTTGATTTATTGAGATTTAAGTGCATTTGTTCAGAACGTTACTGATATACTTCCATATTATATTCTTTAATTAATTTTATTTCAATATTCTCTTAGCAACTTAGTTTAAGTGGATGTCATCTAATAATCCTGTCGTTTTCGACGCTTAATATTTTGTACAGTCTATAAGAGCTAAAGTCAATTTTTGATACAAAAAAATTATTCAAAATTAAGTTTAAAAAAGGTTTTGTCATTTATTTCTTTTTCTAACGCGTCATTCGTGAAGAGAGGTACCTACTTCTATTTTCAACCGCGATTGGAAGAATTTATTGACGTTCAGATATTATTTCTAATAAATAAAATAGACTCGACAATAAAATAATAAAAATACACTAGCAAAATCTAAATAATGGCTGCAAAGTTTATTTAGTAACGTACTGTGTATGAAAGGAATATCGCTGACAATTCTGCGCAATATGCAACAAAACGGGAGCACTCCTAGCTGTAAGATAATCGATTAGCCAATTCCCACAGCTCCACTTAGGTTAATTAATTCCGCTCGTCGTTTAAACACACCTATCGCTCATAAATAGCTCGACCTCGTGATCAATCCTCTCATCAAGTTCCACGAATGTAATTTCGTAATCGGCAAATAAGATCGGTGTAACGGTTAATCGAGAGTCAGCTAATTTGCCGTCACGGTCCGTGCATGAATGTTAGACGTAACAACAGCCTAACGCGGTTCGATATATCGGGCACGTCATGAAACATGTATTAATTCGTCGGCTTTTCGTCGATCGATCGACGCGACGGCGGAAGGCGCCGAGAAAATACACGAGAGACGAGCGAGATCGTTGCTATAGAAAGCGTGTGCGATAAATCTGACATAAAACCGCGCAAGACGTGGCTTTATTGCGGTATTAAAAACCCTGACGGGACTACCTCTCTCTCTTTCTCTTGATGCACCTTTTATGTTTAATGAAACCGCGAATTGCACGTAACAAACGTCTGTACTTAGCTTAAATCCCAGAATTCACGACTGGTTTTCATGGATCTATTAGAACCCTCATTACTGCAACTGAATCTTAACTTTTTAATCTACAGTTTGTTCTTTTGCTACGATACGTACTTCGCGCTGTGATGGGATGAAAATTAGCCACATCTAATAAATTATTTTAAGCAAAGAAAAGCGATTCGACGTGTCGCGTAAGATAGATCGCCTAGTGTAAAATTAATTTCGAAATTCTGTGGCAACATAAAAATTAAAAATAGGATACCGAGTGAGCACCTCAAAGCGGAACACGATAGCCAATGCGTATGTACGTACATGTGACGAGTAGAACAACGCCGCAATACAATTTGCTTAGAATATATGCAAACAAAAGACAAATTGTATATGTAGCGGCCAAGAGAACTTTATTAGCGTCGGACTATACGTGATATAGTATCGTTCGTGGTTTGTACAACGAACTGCTGCATTCAATTACGAGAGTGCACCGCTCGGTCGACGTGCTCCGCAGGAAATGTCCGATGCGCGATCGGTGTACTTCGCAGACGCGTGAAACGAGACGTCGACAACTCTTGCGTAGGTCATTTATTGAAATACACAATTGTCTCACAATTAGATCTCGTCTCCAGAGACGATTTACACATAATTCGAATTATACGTCATGCTTATACATCATCGAAAATAAATACGCTGAATAATTATATCTATATCTCTTCTTTTAACATTTATGCAGTCTCGAGGAGTAGAAATTCCTGAGCATCGTATATGTACAGTCTAGAGAAGATATCGAAAGAAAGACTTCGTAACATTTGAAAATATAAGTATCCTCTCGTCAGTCGTCACATACATATATACATATATACTACGATCAATGAATCATAAACTGTGCGTTTTTTTATAATCATTGTGCCAGTTATGAAATTATTTAAATGCGTCGTACGAGTGGCTTTCAAAATCAAAGATACTGCTGTATCTCAATGAATTGGTTATTAAAATAAATTTGAATGTATGTAACATGTACCGTAACATTGATCTCAACTCCAATAATTTCTCCAATCTTTTCAAATAACCTGCATATAATAATAAATATTAACTGAAACGCTAGGCCTAAGTTTACCATTTTATATCACATCTGCATGCTTTGATATACATGATAGCTCTAATCGGATAAAACACAATACTAGAAGTCAAACTATGTAAATCATAACTGTCTTCGCAATTAAGAATTTTAAAACACAACACAATAATTTAGAGATAAATTAGATAACAAGCAAATTTTAGTAGACTTCAGTTTAGACTTTTTTTCGTCACGAAAATTACATATATCATATATATATATATATATATACATATAGTCAATCAGCAATTTGTAGCATTGCTGATTGCAATATCAATTTGAATGATCATATGACACACTTATAAGAATTGACAAGAAGAGTTATTGACAAGAAGAGAATTCCAATATTATAAATTGGATACCGAGTTCTTTAAAAAATTACGTAAGTAATTACGTAAAATAAGTACAATGTACCCTGATTACAGTATTCTTAAAAATACTTATAATCACTTAAAAATATAAATTATAAATTAATTTGGAATAATTTGTGCGTATGCTGGATAATAGCAGTCATCTTGCTGAGATAAAACCTCCAAGTTGTTTCAAATTAAACAAATAATTCTAAACCGAACATTGCGATAGAATAAATCGAACTGATAAAGAGCCGCAAGAATAATAAATAATAAACTATTTTAAAAACCTGTCATAAATTATATTAGGACGGCTTGGTCCCCAAATATGGACCCTATCTCACTGACGAATTGGATTCAAATGCATTTAAATATGTAATCTGCGGAAATGTTTACATTTGATCCTAATTCTCTATGATAAAACAAAATCGATCTAACTTTGTGCTGAATGACACACTTTGATATATTATAGAGTAGATGCCTCTCTGTCGGGAATATTACTTAATTGTTGCTTCCAATGATATAAAGGAGGCCCCATGGTGAAGCAATATTTCCGTTCAAGCGGAGAGCCATTCTTAACGTAATACATAATATACATATTGCACATTTCATCTTCATTCGTACCACCGATATACGTAGTCCTATCGCGCGTATTTCTCATTGTACAACGAGCAGCTAATACATCACCGTACGTAACTGGAACTTTGTGAGTAACGGGATAAAACATCTGAGGAGTCAATGGATCTCTCTTACCAAGTTCGATCCATTCGTTATTCGGCTTCACTACGTAACCGGACACGACTTTACCGAGCGAATGGGTGTGCGTTCTATATGCGAATGGGTAAATAGTCTTATTCTCTGTCATGGGACAGGACGATTCCATATATACCGTTTCTCTAGGTGGAATAGATCCGCCTGTTCCTAACAAAATAACCCCAGCCAGCTTGTCCATTGTTTGCGTTGTATAACGCAGAATTACACCTGAATCATCGGTACTGCCATCCTTGAAGCGATCAATATGTGCGTAATGCACTTGCAGCACGATGTACTGTATGGGAGAATCACCGCCTACTTTAAAGCCCACTCCTTCTGGTAGGTTTAATTTAGGAGCGTCCCTTGCCCATGCATAGATAATCTGTATAAATAAATGAACTTTTTTTCTTCAAGAGTCAAGATTTAAAAAGAATTTATGAAATATGTTATGTTAATATATATTACTTGAGTTCCTTCTTTACAAGCAGGTGCAGTATCTGGGTTATTTCCAGCATTCGCCATCTCTCCGCAGTTCCAAACTGGCTTTGAGCTACCTGGCTTGGTGCAACCATAGACAAGCATATGGTGAGCCGTTTCCATTGTTGCATTCGGCTCAAAACCAACAATATAATAATTCCTCGCAAAGTCAACCCTAACTGGAGTGCATAAATATAATTCGGGCTGTAAGCAGAATATCAGGTATCATTCTCATTTCATAAAAATTACCTTTAAAAAATTGTGGTGAGAATGCTAGCTTAAAATAAGTAATCTCTTAAGCTAGCATTCTCACCACTGTAAGTATATAGTATATAATAATCGTCATAAAAATTATTAACTAAATTGAAAATAATTCAAAGTATATAAATATATTTGCAAGAAAACTGTCAGTTGACTGATTTTTTCATACATCTCATTTTTATATATTGCAAGAGCCATATGTTATCATGTAATTAGATCTCGTATGACGTACATCGTACGTATATTGTTCTTATGTTATTTGAAAAAGCTAAAGAGTATCACGCTTACCGTGTTCGGCCTCACGTTTGGCATGATAAGCGAGTACCTCTTGACAAAGTAACAGCACGTAAACTTGAAAAGAATGGCGAACACAAAGTAACGCGTAAACGCGCGTTTCTCCCACATTTTCGTTGCGCCAGTATTTTTCACGCGTCGGCACTTATCAATGGTACGACAAGGAGTCCACCTGTCAAACGCTACAGGTCGGTCGATACGGAACCTAGCCTGACCTAACCCAAGCCGAATGACGCAAATCGCAAATAGCAAATGGGGGGTATTTTTAAAAGCCCGACATTTTATGGCGGTGGCGGCATCTCACGGGAACGCATATACGCCTCTTGTACATACTCGCTTATCATGCCAAACGTGAGGCCGAACACGATAAGCGTGATTCTCTTCAGCTTTATATGGCGTTATATGGCGAATGCTGGAGATAACCCAGATACTGCACCTGCTTGTAAAGAAGGAACTCAACATAAATTCTTTTTAAATCTTGACTCTTGAAGAAAAAAAGTTCATTTATTTATACAGATTATCTATGCATAGGCAAGGGACGCTCCTGGATTAAGCCTACCAGAAGGAGTGAGCTTTAAAGTAGGCGGCGATTCTCCCATTCGGTACATCGTGCTGCAAGTACATTACGCACACATTGATCGCTTCAAGGATGGCAGTACGGATGATTCAGGTGTATTTCTGCGTTATACAACGCAAACAATGGACAAGCTGGCTGGGGTTATTTTGTTAGGAACAGGCGGATCTATTCCACCTAGAGAAACGGTATCTATGGAATCGTCCTGTCCCATAACAGAAAATAAGACTATTTACCCATTCGCATATAGAACGCACACCCATTCGCTCGGTAAAGTCGTGTCCGGTTACGTATAGTGAAGCCGAATAACGAATAGATCGAACTTGGTAAGAGAGATCCATTGACTCCTCAGATGTTTTATCCCGTTACTCACAAAGTTCCAGTTATAAAAAAAACGCACAGTTTATGATTCGTTGATCGTAGTATATATGTATGTATGTGACGACGAGAGGATACTTATATTTTCAAATGTTACGAAGTCTTTCTTTCGATATCTTCTCTAGACTGTACATATACGATGCTCAGGAATTTCTACTCCTCGAGACTGCATAAATGTTAAAAGAAGAGATATAGATATAATTATTCAGCGTATTTATTTTCGATGATGTATAAGTATGACGTATAATTCGAATTATGTGTAAGTCGTCTCTGGCGAAGACGAGATATAATTGTGAGACAATCGTGTATTTCAATAAATGACCTTACGCATTTATTACGCAAGAGTTGTCGACATCTCGTATCTCTTTTCCGTTATTAAATAATTTAATAATTTTAACGTTAATAAAATAGTTCTGATGATAATTATAATTAGTTTAATCGCTGGTTAAGTTAATCTAATTTTCGTCGAATTCTTGATAACGCGAAGAGACAAAACGGATGAGACATTTCAGTGTCGCCAAATACGCAAATATAATGAAATTTATCAGTAAATTCACTCACCGTCGTTGTACCCTAGCTAAGTACGCCTTCGGCTGCACCTGGAAAAATAAAAAATATATTCTAATTATAATCACGAATTTCACACATCGATTATATATATTATCTGGTTACTTTTATTCAATTATTTCAATAAATATTCGACAAATCTTTCGCAAGTAACCGCAATCGTGTGCAGGTGCCTCATTACAATTACGCGCATTATTAATTTAAAGAACGAATCTAATTTAAAAAGTAAAAATGAATCTAATTTCACTCACCAGCTAGGATATTGCAGTGTGCTCCACCCCCTCGCAAGTTCCGCCAGGAATCCGGAGACACCCGCCGTCGCGTCGCGTCGGTCCTATCCAGGAAACGATGAACACCGGAAATGATCACTTCGCTACGGCGCTATTGGCGACGACGGCACTACACACAATTTCGAAACTCGATTCGCGCGCTTCACCCTTAAAGAAATCCGAATTCACACCGCCATTTTGCGATACTCCGATACGCGAAACGGATCGCGCTTCGTTCCGCGATACTCGGCTTTCGATCAATTATTTCAGGTTAGGTAGTCGCGTAATCAACGATCCGATTCTTCGATACGCTACGTCTGTAATGCCGATAGCATCCCGACTGTCTCATTGTCAGAAGAACGCGAGGCTCTCGTTCTCGCGTACCCGCGGCACGGCACGAGATCCGCGCTTTGCTCCCCTCACTCGTCCCGACGCTCGGAACACGGCACAGTCTCGAGTACTCGACGAATTCACGACAATCACACGCCCGTCACTTTAATCGGCACTCCCGACACAAATTCGCGCCCGCGACGCGTTCTCGACCGGGTGAAATTCGGAGTAATTGCGGGGCGCGCTCACCTTCCGAACCGAAGCCGCCGCCGGCGCCGAGTCGAGTCAGCCGAGTGCCACCGCGCCGTCGCGCAGCCGCCGAGACTGTCATGG
The DNA here is from genome assembly GCF_003070985.1 of Temnothorax curvispinosus. Lineage (NCBI taxonomy): Eukaryota > Metazoa > Arthropoda > Insecta > Hymenoptera > Formicidae > Temnothorax > Temnothorax curvispinosus. The sequence goes on along the minus strand of NW_020214913.1, from coordinate 1,225,998 downwards.
CGGCCGGACGGCAGCGCGCGCAATTGAGACGATTTGAAATGCGGACGATTTGAATCCGCGAGGATCAAACGCTTCTCTCGCGCTTCTCAGCAAGCTGTTATGATCTATTCGACATTCTTTACAAAAATCTGAATAAACGCGTAAAAATTTATGTATAAACGACGCGAGAAAGGAAAGCTTTGGGAAAAACATTCTCGTTCAAGTTTCAAACTGGCGCAGTTAAACCTGTTGTACAGTAATCGTGCGTCGGCAACTGATCAGCCAATCAAATTCTCCGTGTAATGCTAGGTTTACAATGCGAGTCGTAAAGTCGTGAGTCGTAAGAATTGACCACGCACAGTCAATTATTCTCCTCAAATTCGATTGTGATTGGTCCATTCTTACGACAAATTATATTTTTTGTCGTTTATTAACACATTGAAGATTTTAGAAATAAAGTTATACGTATACATATAACTGGAAATTTTGCTATAAACAGTGCTTGTTGGTTGAATTACCTACCAAATCGATCGAATTGATTTCTGGATTAAAGTCATTTTTATAGTAGCCACGTTGCTAAAATCCGCCATTGCCGTGATGTATCACATTCCATGGAAAAAAAATGATAATAGGACAGGATCTTTTAACTGAATCAATTTCGAACTGTGCAATGATTCTCCGATCGGCATTTATTTTAAATATTACAATAAAATAACGTATTTTTGCAAAGCTCGCTAATTATGAAACTAATATTTCGAAGTTGGAATTAAATCATCGCGGCTGCATCCCAATTACATTGTGTCAGCCATTACGTACACACATGCTTCTCTACGCATATATTTTTCTGGACGGAATTGTATTGAGCTCGTGATGGTGTTTCCTAATTGAACCTCGTCACGAGATTCTTGTAATTCGACTAGAAATCGTAAAACTCCCGATCGCTCCTTTGCGCTAATTACGCAGATCCCGCGTGAAGCTATTACAGGCCGAATTATAGGCCGTTTCGCAATAAGTCTTCTCGCAATGACAATTTTACGTCGAAATTTTGCCTTCGCGGGGTGGAATCGCATCTCGGGGAAACGCCACATGAGAAACACCGGTGTAATTGACGCATAAATTATGCTATAGACATCGATAAGTTCGATCTGACAACGCGACGGGGACTTTGCCAGGAAACGTCGCGTCTCATTGTGCAACGACGGGGTTTATCTCTTATTGATAAATATATCGCGAATTTGATCTGTCAACCACTCGATCGCCGGCTGCAGGCCCTCGCTGGTTAACGCATTCGTCGCCCGTATGTGCCAGGGCTTGTTCTGTATCCGCTCGAGTCCCAGCCCGGCGACCAGTTTCACGGTGGTCAAGGAATCTGGCAGGTCCATCTTGTTCGCCAGGAAGAGAATGGGGATCTTGCGTCCTGAAATATTCACTTCGCTTTCGGTCGTGCCAAGTCTGCCACTTAGGAAATCACGAATAGCGAGATATACGAATACATTTTGGAAGGTCTTGCAATTAAATCTTCTAAATCATGTCCTCTCGTTTCAAACGAGCACTCATTATCGCTAATTAAATTTCATCACGAGAGACGTACCTGCCACGTCGGGATGCTGCAGGAGCATGTCCAGCTCTTCCTTCACGACAACCAGTCGCAGTTTATCGCTGCTGTCGATTATGAAGATGATCCCGTGGCAATCTTTGTAATAATGCTCCCACAATGATCTGTGACGATCGTGGCCCGACATATCGAATGCGGTGAAGTTGACATTCTTAACTGAAACAACGGTTTCGGTTTAATTGCATTGAAATAAAAGCAAAGTGCTGATTGTGCTGATATTATGTGGATTACATATATTATACCCATTTGATAGCAAATTGCTCACTCGGTGTTTTCTGTGTTTGCTGGGTATTGTATGTATCAATTCGTGAACAATTTTATATTTTTAATATTTCATTCAATTTTCCTACTTTTTATTTTTCATGGGGCTGACTTGGCAGAATTATTAAAAAATAATGATTATTCTCTCCATATTAACAAAATAATACAGGTGTTGCTTGATAAGTAAATAATAAGTGAAATAATTTATATCATTTGGTAAAATTATCCTAATTTGTTGGACGGCATAGATACGGTTAGAACGATTAATTGTTTGATTTTTTTAATCGTTAATTAACCGGAGCTTGATCGAAGTTGTCTTTAATCACCGATTAGATTAATTGGAGCTCGGTGAAAACCGCCTTAAGGAAAGCAGAAAGCAGAAACGTCAACGCGCCATCTGAAAGTATCCGTACGTCGAGGAAAGTGGAGCGTGGAGCAGTCGAGATATGAATTTGAAAACAATGGAAAACCGTCAAAAGTAATTTTGGCACGTGTTTGTTCGATTCGGTTATTGTTGCAAGAAGTGCAAGTGATCTAATGACCTTGCTGAACGAAAATGCAGACGCGCAGTTCCTCTAGTAGCGACGACGGAAGTACCGAGCCGGCGAACAAAGGTGCGTGAAACGCTCGTCGAATGAAGATCCTAACCCCCACTGAAGCGACGTTTATCCGTCGAACTGAAGTAAATCGTTTTTTTTTATCGGCTTTTATAGGCGCGGAGGCCGCGGAAAAGGAGAGGCTGCTCCGAGAGATACAGGAGCTGAAATGTATCGTCAAACAGTGCGAATGGAGTCTGCAGACGTTGCGCTTTAAGGACGTGGAGGAACGCGTGACCAAAAGATCCTTGCAGAGCCGGGACGTTTCCTCGCTGACGCGAAACAGAGTGCCGAATGTCGAGGTCGATCTGCAGAACGATCTGTACAGATTCGCCGGGTTTCGTTGCGTTAAATTTCGGAGGGACGAGATTATATTTAATTTCACATCGACAAACGAAAAGCAGAAGGACAACACTCACGCGGTGCAGATCTTCATCAAGGATGGAAAGGGCAATCTGGGAAAATGGGTGATGCCAATGTCAATCGATATGAATTACATATTATCCAAAACGCCTATCGACCAATTGAAAAATTTAACTGCCTTTATAAAGAACTGCAAGCACAATGTCGACTGCTACACGGCGCGGCAAGAGCAATTTCTGTCGTTACAGGTATAATTTTGTCTTATGAAAATGAATGGGTGCGTTCAGCCGATACTCCGCTAGCCTAGCAATTGTGAGCAGTCGCTCGTTTCCTCTCCTTTTAATCCATTGGGTCAAAGGAGAGGAACGAGCGAAAACGAGCAACTGCTCACGATTGCTAGGCTAGCGGAGTATCGGCTGAACGCATCCATTTGATATACAGTATAATTTACTTATAATAAGCTATACCGCTATAATACTACCAAGTAAATAAACGTTTGTTTTTTTCTTTAGAATAGTATTTCACATATGAAGCATTGTACTCTGCAGTCAGACCTTGGATTCAAGCAAATCAGTTTAGAATTGTATGGTGTACACGATAATGAAAGTGACAGATATATAGACTTGATAATACATTTGCTTTATCATTTCGACAAAGCAAGACCTTACAAAATTGAGGTTAATGCAACGAACAAAAGCAAGTTAAGCGACGATGCAAAACAGAGATTAAAGATATGCTTGAAGGAATTTAGAATATCAGACTTACAAACTGCATTCGACAAGATTCTAGATCCAGAGGACAATTCCACATTTACATGGACACGGGCAGACGACAGTGAAAGTCCATTGGAATTGAATGTATGGCATTTAAGTATATAAAAATGTTTCTCAGATTTTTGTTTATGATTAAAAAAAGATATTTTATCTATAATTTTATTTGTAGGATACTAGCAGTTCTGATGAAGAAGACTTCTTAGTTCAGCTGCAATCAGATCGGAAGAGATCGTTGAGAAAGCTTCAGAGAAAGCGTGAATTGCATAAGAAATGGAATGAAAGGAAAAGGCGAAGACTTATTAGAAATATTACTGACTCATCGGAAGATGATCAAGAGGATAGCCACTCAAAAGTGAAAGTATCACGTACTGAGAAACCACGGCAAATTCCGATAAGAAAGAAGAAAACAGAAAAGGCTACACCTATTCAAACCTACACAAACCAAAAGAAAATTATTAAAAATCCACCAATAAATCCACTGGAAGAAACAACGCCAATGCACAAATCTAAAGTTAAATTGAAGCAGACAAAATTAAATTTCCAAACTCACGAGGCTACGAATTCTAATACAAGTAAAATATCTTTGGTTGAATCAAGACTGCATAATAGACCTGATAACAAGCAGTTGACGATTGCCAAACTAATTACCAGCACTCCACTACGTGTCAACATTAGAAGACTATCACCTAGTCTAGAGATTAATAATATTACATCTATTGAAACGACCAAGAAAACGGCAAATAAATTAGATGACTCCAAAAATAGCGATCAATTAGGCAATGAAAAGACTCGGGAAAGGAATACTCGATCATTACGAAGTAGCACGAAGACCACTGGATTGTCACCACAAATGAAGACAAATCAACGCCTTACAAGAAGCATGATAAAAAGTTAGGAAGTAAAAAAACGTGTATAAGTATATAAAAGTATGAGAGAGGTAACGAGGTGTGTTTACTGCAAATAAACTATATATATGTTCTATGCATTTCAAAAAATACATTTCATATATATATCTTTTTTTTTATCACGTCATCCCCCTGTATTTGTATCTTATTGTAAAATAAACAGACAATGGTACATGTGATTTTGAGACTGTGCAAGTGTGCAATAGCGAACGCGTGAAAGTAGCGTTGAAAGCAACGGTATCTCACACTTTGTCGCTCCTCGCTATTTGACTTACATGCGAATTTTTCGACATTAAACCCGACAGTGGGCACTATGTTTATGCAACGGTCATCCTCGCGTTTGAAATTATTTATGACCGTCGACTTACCACTGTTGTTAAGGCCCACTACTAAAACGTTTACTTCTTTTTTCCTAAGACCTAAGAGGTTCGCTAAACGATCGAATAACCCCATTTTCTTACGGCGCTGTAAGTTTTCCTCACATTTATCGGACATCAATAATCATCCCTACCCCCTCCTGCCGTTTGCGTTATCACCATCGACACCATCACCTGTGGTTCCCTGCGCACCGCGCACCTGCGGATTAGAGTAGGGATATCCTCATTATCCCCTCTGCTTTATTTTCAGCTGAACTTCTTGCACGGTTTATCTTTTCTCTTTTTCTTTTCACGTTGGAGAGAAAAAGAAAAAGATGAACCGTGCAAGAAGCTCAGCTAAAATAGAACAGACCTGCTCCTTTGTTCCAGTCTTCCAATGGAAATGCTTTTGGAAGAATCAAGGGATTTTTGTCTTTCTGCGCATTGTTGCTAGAGAATTGTGCATCCATCGTGTTTGAAACTCTGAATTACTCTGAAACCACATGTTCCTTCACGCTACGTGTTTATAAAGGCATAAACGCAGAATTTTCAAATATACAATAATATTACGTTACGACGATTACTTTCGTTGCATATTTTATCGATTTTTGTGCATACGATCAGTTTGGACACGATAGATCACGATGGTAATCTTTAATGTGTATCCATAACTCATTTTTATAGAATGCTAATAGGTTAAGTCATTTCACCTATAGAATAACTAATGTAATTACAGCCAAAGGGGAAAAAGAAAAAGTTTATCGACAAGAAGGATTCTGTAACATTCCACTTGGTTCATCGCTCGCAACAAGATCCATTAGTGGCGGATGAAAAAGCACCGCAGAAAGTCCTAGTGCCAGCTGCTGATGCACAAGCAGCGAAAACAAAAAAGAAGTCATTAGACAATGAGAAACGTCAAGAGGAGCAGCAGAAGTATGGAATCTATTTTGACGATGACTACAATTATTTGCAGCATCTTAGAGATGTCAACACATTGTCAGTGGAATGGGAACGCGTCGAGAACCCTAGTAATTCCAAATGTGACAAGAGTACTCCAAAAATCAACCTGCCATCCTCTGTATTCGCATCGAATGTCGAGGAGGAAGTCGGTATGCTCAATAAAGCGGCACCAATTTCCGGGCCACGATTGGATCTCGATCCGGATATAGTTGCTGCGATGGATGAGGATTTTGATTTTGACGATCCCGAAAATCAGCTAGAGGATAATTTCATAGAATTGGCTAACGCTGAAAGTAGCGACAGTGAGGATTCCGATAGAGAATATGGTAAGTTTATTAAGGTATATCATATTATACGTTTATACCTGATCTGTGTGTAATTTTGCATTTTTAGAATACGAATTGAACGAACCAGGGAATGAACATAGTGAATCGGATGTCTCATCTGACGGTCACATGGATTTATCCGACGAAGAGGCGGATGAAGTGTGCAGTTTAAATGGACCTGAATATACTTTTAAAGATGAGGAAACTAAATCAAGGTTTACAGAATACTCTATGAGTAGCAGCGTGATGAGAAGGAATCAACAACTTACATTGCTGGATGACAAATTTGAAAAGGTTTATATTTTGATTGTTTAAAGTATTATGAAAGTATGTTGTATGTGTTCTTATCTTTCCTGGTTTATTACATAGATGTATGCTGCATACGATGAAAATGAAATTGGTGCTCTAGATTGTGATGAAATAGAAGGATATATCGATCATGATTCGAAATTTATTATGCAATACGCTGACGAATTTGAAAGGAAGCAGAAGGAAGATGTAAGTATGATCTAAGAGTACGATGAAAAATGTACTATTTTCACTTGTATTTGCAGACGGAAAATATTGCGGAACTTATGAAAGGTAGAATGAAGATCGCGGAAAAAGAATATTCGAGCTCAGAAGACGAAGATGCAGAAAAACTTGTTGTCGACGCTCGTGGAAAAGATAAATGGGACTGTGAAAGTATTCTTAGCACATACAGTAACATTTACAATCACCCTAAATTAATTTCGGAACCTCCCAAGGTAAAAAAATATTTAAAAGTTATGTATAAGAATGATTAATTTGAGTGATAAATATATATATGTAATTACGTATAATATAGTAATACTTATCAGTCTATGCTTGTTTCTCTTTAATAGCGATCAAAGAAAATTGAAATTGATCGAAAATCTGGTATTCCAAAAAATATATTAGGCAATACCGGAAAATTAACAGCTGAAACGTTGGCTCAATTTAATTTGGAAAATAATGCGTCAAAGGGCCCACAATCTGTAGCGGAAAGTAGAAAATCTACCTTAAGCATTTTAAGCATAAGACCCAAAGGGGAAACTACTGATGAGAGAAGAGAGAGAAAAAAGCAGCTCAAAGAATACAGACAAGTAATTTTATTAAACATTTATTGAGTAGATTTTATTAATTTTATGTGTTACGTAATTTCTGACGATTTTAGGAAAGAAGGATAGAGCGAAAGGCAAATACCGAAGCGTTTAAAGAGGAAAAGAAACGCCAAGAGAAGATTCGGTTGAACGACAGGGTAAACGTTCGAGGAACTCGTATAGTATGAAGTTTTCGGCCAAAGTAATATGCTTTGTGACTGCGTCTTAGACTGCAGATTTAACAACTTCCACTTTATGTGTAAGAGATACGAATTGTTGTATGTTAAAAACATTACAAGAGACAGGTTAAATGTATCTATATTATATATATTTGATTTTAAAAATGATAATTTTTTAGGAATATATACCTGAATATATATGTGTATAAAAGATCACAATATCAACTCTATATCCTTACCAATTTTCACTGAAACCTTTTAATTCCATTTTAATTCTATTAGCTGAATCTATTTTTAAGCTTTACATTCTTAAATCGACCAAGAAGCTGTAAGATAAGGGAACTTGAAGAAGCGATTCCATGTTTACAATTTAAATTTATTCTGCATTTAAATTTTATTTGATATCCGGTGTCGCGATTCATCAGTTATATGACAAATTCCGGGAAGCGAATCGTGCAAAGTTTTCGTGAAACATTTTGAATTTAACGCATAGGCTCTTGAAAGGAGCTGTTAAAAACAGCTCGTGCGAATAGTCTTGGACGTCTTGGTGACCATTCGCCGACTTATCAATGAGAGACCGGATACGTAGGACAATCGAGTGATACGGAAGGAGCGGGGCCACGTGAGCGAGCACGAGACACGGAACGGAGCGGAGCGCCGTCGTTTAAGGCGGGGCAGAGGGCGGAAGCTCCAAAGTCATATGATCGATTCGTGACAGAGTTAGTCGTTCTCCACTCGCAAAGATGGCTAGCCAGACGCAGGGTATTCAGCAGCTTCTGGCTGCGGAGAAGCGCGCCGCCGAGAAGGTCTCGGACGCCAGGAAACGTGAGTGCATTCGTCGCCGAAATATTTCCGGGGGGAAAGAAAAAAAAATCGCGCGCCGCGCGACGCAAATGCGCCGACTGCGATCACACGGTCTCGCGGACTGTAATCTCTCGGCCGCGACGTTGACTCATTTCACTCATTTTCTGCGATTAGTGCGTCGTGCAATGAATTCTCGACGATAATCTTGGGTCCGTGAAACGCACGGTGAAATCGCTTGTAATCGCGCCGTCCAGTAACCCACGAAATTACACTTCACAGTGAGAATAGTCTTGGTTAACCTGCGTCCAATCTGTTTGTGTTACTACTAATCGTACTCGTTTACGTTTATGCGAATTCAGTCGCCTGAATGCTTAGTTTTGTTCAGCTTTTAGTGAAGCTTTCGATTTCTCTTCGAGATTTTGCTTTATCAATAAATATCCTGACTTAATGGTTAGGTTTAGGTATTAGTTCATATAACATTGACGTAATAACGTTGAGATAAAATTGAGTCTGAATGTAATATTTTGTGTAAAAGATTTAGAAAAGATCTGGACTGCACTTGTATTACAAGTAATCTTGTACTTTCACAGGTAAGGCACGTCGTCTGAAGCAGGCCAAAGAGGAGGCTCAGGATGAGATTGAGAAATATCGACAGGAACGAGAAAAACAGTTCCGTGATTTTGAAGCCAAAGTAAGTATTATTATTTTATTTCTCTTATATTGAAATTGTTGATATTAGATTTACACCTCATTACTTAAGTCAATCGATGACATAATGATAATATTACTCGTAGCACATGGGTTCAAAAGAGGACGTTGCTGCGCGCATCGAGGCAGACACGAAAGTCAAGATAGAAGAAATGAATCAGACCGTTGCCGTGCACAAAAACACGGTAAGTCCACTCTGTCAATTTAATCGATAAATAAAAGGCAGGTATCTAAGAAAATTATAATATTGACTCTCTGTGTAATTTAGGTCATGCTTCAAATTTTGGATTTGGTGTACGATATCAAGCCGGAACTGCACAGTAATTACCGCATTGAGGTCTAAGCCACAAGGATTGCGTCTAATAGCTATAAATATGATACGCGTCTTACGCTATAAATATACATTAAATATTACTGTTCACCATATCTCAATATGTATTTATCGCTGTTATATCGTATGACATGTTATATTTTATCGGAGAAACTGTATACAATGTAGCTGTAGGCAGTGATACTCAAACTATTAACTAGAATCTTTTTCTCCCGCAGTTGCTACACGACAATAATCGTATTGTTATTATCGCTGAGCTTTTCACCGGCACGTATTTGGACAGTTTGAGAATTGCTGTAACGTAGTTGCATCGTAACAAAGAGAAAAGACAAAAAAAATGTAATGTGAATGTACTCAAACCGAGTATCGTCGACCCGATGCGTCAAGGCCTAGACACATCGAGACGACGTATCGGTTGTTAAGTTAGATACGGTTAAGACGATTTAGGGTGGTGGTTACGAGTTGTATGTTGTTCGGTGTACGCCATTAGATGTCATTCCATGATTCTGTCACATCGAGGACGCGCGATTGACATTTTCCCTACAGCCTCTCGCGGTTCACGGACACGCTCCCAGTCGACGGTGGACCGCGCGACGATGTAGCAAACATTCAAGCCTCTTATCCTTCAGCGGGAACGTTTAAATTCTCTGTTGATCTTGCGAGATGGGCAGCTTTGCCTTACATGTATATCCTTGTCTCTGTGAGCTGGTTGGTTGTCTGTACAGTATTAAGTGTTCAAAATACAAAAAAAAAAGGAAAACCCACAAAATGCTATATTTTTCGCTCTACTAACTGTTATTTTCGGATAGAACTGCACGTATGCTCGACAAAACATCGATTTCGTCAGTAAGAGAAGAGCTACGTTTTCACAAGGACACGTGCTAAATTTACAATGCGTATTGTGGAAAGTAGATAAAGATTCTACCCATATACTCTGTACGATTATGTAAGAAGTTTCGTTTCCTCGGCGCGTAAGATAATTCTTCTTTTGAATAATTCCGCTGAATTTTGCAGTTTCAATTAGCGGAATATTTAAAGAATCGCAAAATATATTGAGAGGTTTGTTAAACCTGGATCAATAACCATGTTATCGGTCTTGTCAATTATTGATAGCGCGTGAAAATTTGATGCGGTAATCTTCCCTCATGATTCGAGCATTTATGCACGCTGCTTTTCAATTCAAGCTAATTCCTCTTTTAGTACAGTAATCGTACGATTGCTACGGATTATCAAATTAATTTCGGGCAATCTGGTAAAATCGTAATAAAATCTGTTGTATATAATATTTTGTCGTTATTTTATAATCGCGCGAAATCAAAGTGATCAAATTGAGTGTTAAATTGAAGTCACAAATTATCGAATTCTACAGATTCCGTTGAACCAACTTCGTATATTAGACGATCCGAAATCCGTGTCAGAATTCTGAGAATAAAATTGTCTATTTATAATTCTCTTTATTTCGTAATGCGAATATTGCTGGCGATAAACATGCGTGCGAGAAACATTTGAAGAAACAATGTATTATGCATTATATATATACATTATGCGGGTCCAAAGTACAAAATTACAAATAGAATTCCACCCTGAAGCCTGACGTGAATTGTAATACAAAACAACGGTTCCAAAGTTCGCGCGTAATGGTAGTGGTGGGGGGGGATGGTGAGGCGTTATGCACGCGCGCGCGCGCGTGGTGGTGGAGAGTGGGGACGATCAGCTGTACGTTGTCTCCCCCACTCGGTCGGCGCGCCGCATACCCGAATGTGCCGCTCGCGTGTGCGTGCGTCCGTGTTCCAGTTCCGACTCCGACGTAGTATCGGACCGCGGTGCTAGCGCCACTCGATCGAGCGGCCGGAAAGCGATTCGATTTCGCGAACTGACCCGCGGCGGCCGCGGCGCGGCGGCGGTGACGAGAGCGGTTAGTGCGTGTGCCATTCCGCGCCGAGAAATGGAAGCCGACGAGGCGCGTTCGGCCTCCGGTTACTCCGGTACGAGAGCGAGCACGTTGTTGACGCAGTCGACGTCGCACGTAGTCGTAGCGCCGCGCGAGCCCGTCTCAGTGACAGCTGTGCACGTACGTGGCTTTTGAAGTTTTGTTGTTATGACAAAGAACGTACCGCCGGGCACGACCGGTCGCCGACCAGCCGCGTATCCGGAGCAAGAGAGACCGTCGTTATCGTCGTCCTTGTCGTCCCTGTCATTGTCGTTATCGTCCTCGTTGTCACCGTCACCGTCACCTTCGCCTTCGTCGTTCTCGTCGCAAACGTCGTAAACGTGAACGTCGTGAACGCGCGTCGCGATAAAAGTGAATATTGGTTCTTGTGAGGAGGAGAGTCGCAACTCGCAACGCCGGCCGGGCAACGCAACGGCGAGGAATTAGTTCGACGGGGATTCGAAGGTCGTCGAGGGAGGAGCGACCGCGAAGATGTGGTGCCTCGTCAGCCAGGCCAACTCCGTCATCCTCGAGGTGCAGGTCGACCCGAAGGCCATCGGCCAGGAGTGTCTCGAAAAGGTAAGTGGTACAGCGTACGTACAGCGTGAACATAGCGCCGGGCGCGAGCAGTTCGTTTCAAATTTTATAAAGAACGAACGTTCGCACTAATCGAATTTAACTTGGAAAGTGGAACGACAAATGTTTCATTCTGCGATATGGAAGGTAAAACAACGGTACCGAAGGTGATGCATGAGATTTGCGTGTAATTTCTGTGTTTCCAACATTAATAACTTGGCCGCGAGTTGAAATTTTTGCCAAGTTTACTTGAGATTGGCGGAGAAGTTTTCTTATATTTTTTCATCTATTTTACGTACTTGAAATTTAATTCGGCGAAACCCCTCTATTTTCAGAATTAATTGACTCCGCAATTATATCTACGATTTAAGCCCAAGAGGTGACACCAAATTAAATGTATACATTACGTTACAATACGCTCTATGTATTCTAATATGCGCGGTAGTAATTCTTCTATTACTCCGATAATTCCTCGGACGATCGTTCAGGAAATAAATTATAAACAATATGGAGAATTATCAGTCTGGAGTGTCCCAAGGCGTAATCCCAAGGTATAACGGAAAAGTGTGGCTAATTTTCGCTTATTCTCGCCCGCGCGGCCTCCGTGTTTACGCCGCCGTGTAATATTCGCGCTGGGTAAATCAAATTCGCCGCTATAGACGCAAATACGAAACGCTTATCTTAACGTGCAAGTTACATAGATCAACAATCCATATACGCTTCGTGTTAACGGACTCCAAATTCCCTCCGAGATTACGTCCACGAGGAAATATTTGTCTTCACACATTTGCTTTTTCGGTTCAAGTCGACCGTCTCGGGTCGTCTTGGATCTGACGTCAGTCGTTAATAAATTATACGGTAATGATTTAGCCTAATTATATTTATGGAAATATTTGATTTCATAAGTTTGCGTTTTTAGTTGAAATCGATCATCCTGTATTTCAAATCGAGCGTTAATATAATACAAAATAATAATGATTTATTCTGATAAAGTACTTATAATAAATAATTTTATTAGGATAATGATAAATTTTGATAAAATAAAGTAAGATATAGCTATTTTTATCTCGTACGAGATAACATTTAATGTATTTCGGGAGTCAAAAGTTCCAGAATGACAGAACGTTATATTAGCAATTCGTCAAGTTTCACCTTGTTTCCTTTTTTGAGAGGAAGGAGAGTCGTATTGTCCCGTTCGTGTAGCATCAAATTACGATTAATCAAAATCCATTGGAGAGAGAAAGAGAGAGAGAGAGAGAGAGAGGAGTGTGTGAAGTCGAATCGTTCCCCCGTTCTTGTCGACCTTTGAATGATTCATCGTGCAAACTCCTCGCCTGGAGCACTTCCAGGCGCGATTCGGGACAATTGTACGCTATTTTGCAGCTCGAAGAGAGCGTGTCCTCGTGTTGCGCAACAACGCCTCGAAGCGCGGCGATACTCATGATTTCATACGAGAACGTAAGTGCGGTGTGCGCGAGGCACAATGACGGGAATGACGACAATCCCCCTCTCGACGACGACGAAGACCGCCGCGCCGGCCGCCGGCTCAAAGATCGGGTTAAAAGTTAAATGAGATCGCGATTTTCGGCGCTACCTCCGTCCTTCGGCATGTAGATTTGTAAGTCGTCAAATCTTTTCAATGATTTCCGCGGCGCGTATTCGCGCTCGAGCGAGTCGCGTTGATATAGCGATCCCGATCGTCGATCTCTACCGAGGAAAGTTTCGCGTATACCAGCAAAGTTTAGACGCCGCGGGCGTTCTCGGTTTCGATACCAAGAAACTTCTTTCGCTCGCCTCGCGATAGTCGCGATACCTTTTTTGTCTCTCTTATACACGGATGCAATCTCGGAGTAATGTCGCGTAATTCGCCGTTGTTTTTACCGATTTGTATCGGTTGTTTTTTGCTCGTTAATCTGGGAAGCTTTGTATACGATTGCATATTCCAATAAAAATGATTCCTGTCTATCGAGGATGCCGTCGATTAGGCTGAACTCAAACTGGTTTTAAGAAAAATTCAGAAAACGATCCAGTTTGTCCAGCTATGGAAATTTATTGGACGTTGCCTTGTCTCGCAAAAAATGTTTCTGTTCAAAGGTCGATCGTGGGTATATCCATTCTATGTTTACGGAGATTCGCAACGATAAGCGATAAATTTGTATAAAAGTACTCCAGTCTTGATAACCGACGAAAACAAACGTTACCTTATCTCGAAGCGTTCGGAACGCTGATACTGATTCATGCGTTAAGTAACATTTGCACGATATATTAGGAACAGACTAGATTTATTACTCAATTCAGCGTCTATTTCTATAATTTTTGTTTCGACATGTCTAATATCTATACTAGCAGGTATAACAGAGATCTAGACGACGTTTTAGTAAGCGTTTGATTTATTGTAAAGACGACCGCGAGACATAATAGCTTGTATCGAGGGGCGTCTTTGTGTTCATCTTTCCAGGACCCTTAATGGGTTAATGTGCGTTTTGTATTACACGAGAGTTACGAACGTATCTTGGCCTAGGTCCTAGCTTTCACGTGCGCAACAGATGTCGTGAAGACACAAGGTCGGCGTGATCTGAAAATCTCGTTTGTCACGGCAGTGTCGTTAAACGGCTCTTCGGATTTCAGGAGGGAGCTTTGGAAAGGCTCTTTGAAAAAGCTCTTCGAAAAGGCTCTTCGAAATGTATTTTTGTAACCTTACACTGCGAAAAGTCTCCCATTGCGTGAGTTTTTTTCGAATTTATTTACCGTGGGATAGACCTGAAAGACGAGCCATTTATTGTTAGTGAAAAATTCAGGTATATACGGGAAAGCACGAAATATTTAGAGGAAATGCAAATTTTCGTCCGCGTAATCGTATTTTGCGTTAGATTTGTAGGAGAGTTTTAAATTTTGCTCCATGAGCGGAATTAGATAGCGCTAGCTCGCCCTTCTCTTGGAGACATTGCATTTCTTCTAACCGAGTCCTCATAAAAATATCCTTTCCTTCACGAAATGCGTCTGATTGTGAGGGTAGGAGCGTCGCTCGGACGGCAACTCATTTGGTTTCTATTACACACTCCTTATGCTCGCTGCATTATCATTCCTATAAGTTGCGCTTGAGACTGTTGCAGCGGAAAGAGAGAGAGAGAGAGAGAGAGAGAGAGAGAGAGAGAGAGAGAGAGATGGTAACGGAGGATATCAGAACGATCGTATTCAATTTATCTCCGACCCGGTGTCACCCCGCGACCATCTCCAGGATTTTTCTCCGAGAATCAATTCTCATTTCTTTTTCGCCGGTGCGGTTCTATTTAAAAATGAAACATATACGAGAGAGCACACATATATAAAAGCTGGGACGTTACAAATAACTCGATGTCCTTCACGATCTACAAGTTGTTATCGACACAAAGAAGGTTGCGTGACCAATATGAAACAGAAAATCTGCATTGGTTTTAATTATCTGTATTGTTTTTAATTATTTGTATATTTAAAATATTTAAAAATACTTATAAAATATTTTTATTTATACTCGATATTTATAGAAGAGTAATCGTTTTTGACATCTTTATTCACGACTTATTGACATTTGTGCTTGGATATCGTAATCTGCTACTGATAAAAGTATAATCAATGCCGTTCGTATTGCCGTTTCGTATTGATAAGCTTGAACTGGCTTGAACATTGTATATGATTTATTTTTGTGATGATTTCGTTCTCTGGATTAGATTATTTTGGATTAGCTACGAATCGCTTATGCCAGTCTGCTTTCCAGCATCGTGATCCATGACCCGTCGATCACCCTACACTCGCGTTTATCGTGTACGTGTCGCTCGGAGGAGGAACCGGTTATCATGCGCGTCGAAAATAGCCTCGAAGGTTGGGATGGACCGAAAATAAGTCTCCGGGCTTCTCCGTGTACGTCGTTCGTTACGCGCTTGTTCTCCTCCGTTCGGAAAGGTGCCCTCATGATACGCAGGTACACACTTTGCGTGATGCGTGATGCGATTCGTCGGCAATTAATTGCGACTCCGTTGCCGTTAACTGTGTTTGCTCAGTCGACTGTTGGATAATTACTGCCCGAATTGTTAATCCGCGGTTTGCCATGGAGAACGCGTGCGATTTTAATAAACGCGAAAGGAGTTTCGGCGATACGAGTAATTACACGTTACACAAATGGCATGGAACTTTAACTACGCGCGCTCATCAAACGAAATTGCGCCGCCGTGCGCCAAAACTCCCGACATTCGCACAACCTTTGTTGAAGGCTGCAAACTAAACTCGACCAGTGTGCTCTGGGCAAACAAGGATGCAATGGGAGACTTCCGGCGGCGTGATGTGTTTACCTCTAATATCAATCCGTATCGTGCGCCGACGACGATTACGATGCGTCCAAGTGGGTCAGGCAGCCTAACTAGGTCGCAATTTCACTGACCATCGCGTTATTAGGTTCTCTACCTGCAAGATTCTCGTACGTACGCGTTTCCCGCGCGCAATCAGCAAATATCGCGGCTCCGATCACGTTACGTTGCTTACGAAATAAGATGCAATTTTTTTTTTATTGTGCCAAGCGCATTTATTATCTAACTAAGAAGATCGCGCGCTTGTGTGTAATAAATATATTTCATGGGACATCCCTTTGTTATTAATGGTGAATTGAGGATTGGGCGACTTTTCCTTTTTCTCTCCGAATTCTATCCTACTACTGGACAGAAAAATTTGTCTTCGATCAATACCATTCTTACCGTTTCGTACGATACGTTCGTTCCATCCTATTCAAGCAGTTTCTTAGATTACTGTACATATTCATATGTATGTTATATATGAAGGCTTTTATATCGTCTTGTGGAGCTTCCCCATTGCGATATCGACAATACTCTGCTTTCGTTATATCGATTTCATCGCAAATACCCGTGTCGCGCGGAGCATATGAAGCATGTATCGACTCAGAAAGAAACCTGCGCGATCGCGAGACGACGCGACGCTTGAAATTTTCCCATCGGCTTATAGGCAGCGGCGCATCGTCGCGCCGCTATGGAAATTAGGTCGAAATTGGCCGGAATTCAATCCGGGAATTCAATTTGCTGTCGTCTTTGTGCCCCGCGGAGTCAATCCGATCGACGCGCGCGCGTGTACGGCAGACGTTTTCGAGATCTAATTTGCGTTTACCAGGAGCCTATTTCCCGCTCTGTTCGCGTCATGCGAGATGAACGGTAAAAGGAGCGGGCGAACATCTAATCTCTCCTGCCAGTCTCTTGTGCACGACACAGGATCGCGCGCGTTCTCTCTCTCTCTCTCTCTCTCTCTCTCTCTCTCTGTACGTGACAAAGCGAGAGACGCATTCCCTTACGTTCGATTTGTTACAGTACCAACTGACATCGCGGAGAATCCTGCTTTCGTCTGATCATATTTGATTGACAGTCACTCCGATTGATTCGCGTTAATTCCTCTCTCAATCGGTCAAAATTTACGTTCAATTACAGACAAAATGTAATGATACAATGCGAAAATTTATCATAATTTTAATCGATGATTATAACTATATCGACCGTCACCGATTCGATAGTTTAATTATTGTCGCATTGATAGATCGTATCGAATGAAAATTATTAATGCGTTTTGCAATGATAATAAATCACATGTGTTCGATTTGGCGAAGAATGATCTTAAATCGCCAGTTGTGCGATCTGTGTGTGTATACACAACACACGTTTTGTCGTCAAATAATCATAAATTAACATGTCAAAATTATGGAATATTAAAAATTATGCTAGAATTAATTTAAAGTTAAGTAAAAGGTAGATACGTCAAATACGATTATGTATTTGTTTATTAGCGCACATATATTTTTTATAATAAAACTAGGATATTATAAAGTGCGCGCCTTTTGTTCTCGAGCATTATGTATTTTTAAAGCGAATAAGAAAGGAGGACGCGCTAATTTCTACAGTTGGTTTTATCGGCTACAGTGCGCAGGTGTATCTCATCGAATCATAACAATATAATCTTCTGCCGAATCTGCATTCAATATCGTGCGATTTGAATATCCGGCGGTGGAGATACACGTGCGCGTTTGCATACATTTATATTTGAAATCCAGGCATCCGTAGCTAGAATATTAAAGGCCGCTTCTGGCTTTTATTTTCTTATTATTTATAAAAATCGCGAGGATTTTACTTTGTAACTTAGAAATGTGAAATCCTTTAAAATGTCTTACAAAAAGGTTGAAGGAACTATAATCGTTATTTGAATATTTTTATTCATACGTTTCTTTTTTATTTTTATTTAGCAAAGTTATCTCTATAAACGTTATGTACCATTGAACGTACAATGCAAAATTCTGGTAACAATAATTTATTTTAATGATAGGAGTACACTGAAAAAAAATAGTTAGATCTAAGAAAATATTTTTACTTAATTTAAGTAAAAATATCTAATTCTAAATAAATATGTGATTATATTAAGTAAATAAGGCCATTGGTGTACTATGTGAAAAAATATTTTTTCGGATCTAACTACTTTTTTTTCAGTGTACAACGTTGAGCGCGATGCGCACACCGGTCGCGCGTACCTTAAACGGCGGGCACTTGTCATATTATAATAATGGATTGTATTGTTCATGCGGTTCGGATTTCAACCTTTCTCGGAGGTGTTTGATTTATAATATATATGCAATAAATATACGATAAGTAAATGTTAGTGACTCGGCGAACCTAAAGCGATTGATACATTGGTTTGGCGGCTATTAGAGCGACTGAACTCGCCGCGGTCTCGGATACCGTGGGTTCGGGGATCTCCCCCCGGTTCGACAATTCGCACACGATGCCCACGCGTGATCGGGCCGTGCGGCATCAGCCGTTACAAGAATCTACATACACGTTATTTATCTAGAAATTTATTTATCGATGATTTCATAATTTATGGCATTTTCAAGTAAATGTCATAATATATTGATATACACGTAAACATGTTTTGACATAAAAGAAGTTATACATTATTATATTTCTCTTATCTCATGTTTATTCTTACAATCTTCAACGTTATGTAAAAGTTTACGAGTATATGATCACATTAGTAATGTCATTAATCTCGTTTCACATTTCATAGTACTTAAAAATTATATTCGTACTCCCATAAATTTTTATTTGGGTAATAAATAAAAAAACGAACTTTTATATCACATGAGATAATGAACATTTCAAGCTGTTAATACGTTTTTTATTTTTACGAGCTTGGGCAGAGCGTCCGGAGGCAACTCAGCACTGTTTATTATCAATGTTACTTTTCCATAAAGCTCCTTGACTTAAAGGACTCTGGTGGTCTGGGAGATAACAGCTTGAGCGAGTCCGAATTTCAGTCTCTTATGGACTTTCCCAAGTGTCTTGTTTCCCTGTCTTTCGGAAAAATAACCTGAGCTCTGCTCAAGAGAGATATTAAACTTGGATGCCATGATACTGTATAACGTATCTTGAATCTACCGCGCTTCCTTTCACTTCGTATCGGGGAAGCAAACCGAAGGAATTCGTGTACAAATTCTTAATCAGCAATTTTCCATCCGAAAGAGACTTCGAATCCCTGAACACGCGCCGCGAAGAATTTAAATACTTTTCCGAGCTCCATTCGAAGTCACTTTGGCAACCCGCGGAAAATGGACGATATCCGATCGAAGACCTTTTCGTATGCGTAAGAGAATCCTCTCGCCGTGGCACATGAAATTTTATGACGCCATTCGGTTCGTGCGATTGGCCGATTCTGATTTCCACCGCCGGAAGCATCTGCTATCCGTCGTATTTTTTTTTCTATTCCTTTTCGTCATGCGATCAATTGACGAAATGACTGTTTTGGAAGCCCGTTCGATCGCATGACTAAATCGATATCGCTTTGAGAATTTGACATTGTCGCTCGTAAAAATGGAGTGATTAAAGAAATGCCGTTAGATCGTTAAAACTCTTGACGAATTTCGTGGAGTTCGCGAGTTGCCGCAAAGGACGTTACCAGCGGAATAAAACTTCGCGAAACGAGTGAAACTCGAAATTATACGATTACGTTTACCACCGAGCGCAGTGCCAATAAATGGGATAAATGCAGTGAACGTGTTCCGTAGAATTCTACTAACTTTACAGCCGTCTATATTTTTTTTCACCTGGATCACAATCTTAAACTTTTTGCACTGCTCGCGTATTTGCGAGAGTACCGCCACGCACGCGAAGTATAATGCCGTCTTTATTCTAGATACGATTCTTCCGCTCTTTATGGATCTTTCCGAATGGCATAAACTCGGGACGATATGGTATCGTGAACACCCGTGTAAATAATGAAACGTGCCTAAGTACCGCGTTTTACAATGTAGTATTTTCCGTTATACTCGCCTTGGGACACTCCAGACTGATAATTCTCCATATTGTTTATAATTTATTTTCTGAACGATCGTCCGAGAAATTATCGGAGTCTAATAGAAGAATTAATACCTCGCATATTAGAATACGTAGAGCGTATTGTAACGTAATGTATACATTTAATTTGGTGTCTCCTCTTGGGCTTAAATCGTAGATATAATTGCGGAGTCAATTAATTCTGAAAATAGAGGGGTTTCGCCGAATTAAACTTCAGGTACGTAAAATAGATGAAAATAGAAGAAAACTTCTCCGCCAATCTCAAGTAAACTTGGCGAGAATTTCAACTCGCGGCCAAGTTATTAATGTTAGAAACACAGAAATTACACGCAAATCTCATGCATCATCTTTGGTATCGTTGTTTTACCTTCCATATCGCAGAATGGAACATTTGTCGTTTCACTTTCCAAGTATACCGAGACTTTTGTTATACTTTCTAAAAGTACAGGGCTGGCATTATAATTTTTTTCCCTCAAAGGAGAATTTGAAATTCAATTAACTCTTCGTTCCCGGAAGATCGCTGCGAAGTCCGCGATTTACCTTTTTCTCGTGGCACCGAGACTGTACGCGTCCCGGCAACTTTATCGCACTTTTGCAATCAGTTTCTACGGCGCGTCTGGCGTAAAGTAAAAGTCTTACGATCAACAACTTCCGAGGAGGATCGCCGTCGATTCTCTCTCCCCTGGTTGCGGCCGTCCGGCGGCGGGCTCTCTTGCCAGCAAAAGATAAAAGTTAATCTCGCGAAATAACGTGGATATGCAAATACGCGGAGAATAGGGTGGACGACGGTCTCTCTTTCTCTCTTCTTCTCTTTTTTTTTTCTCTCTTGTCGTGTATGTTCTTTCCTCGGACGGTTTCTTGGCGCGGTTGAAAATATCTCCGCGGCAGCACGGCGTCGAGCCGCAGTTTTCGTTTAAAATGTAAATGACAGCATTAATATTTGCCCTAAGTGCTTCGTTTCCGTTTCGTACAGAGCTACATGCCATCGGTGCGAAGCGCGTGCATGCAACCGCGAGATTGTTAGGAACACGTGTGCGCATACGTGCATACGAAAGAGAGAGAAAGAGAGAGAGGCGAGCGTGCGGGACGGCACTTGGATTAAATCGCGTAAATTTTAATTGTACCGGTCTAATGCTAGTAGAACGGCAGCTATGGAGCATTATGGAACTAGCTGAAGCTAGACTGCCGGAGAATATTTTCCCCGTGGGACGAATTCGTTACTCTTTCTCCCCGTATATTTAACTACACGCAGAAAATTACAAATCAACGATGTATAAAGAATATCGTTTCTGATATCATTGTTCTGTATTTAAAATGGAAATCTACCGTAAAAACGTATATTTGATTTCTTTCATACTCGAAAATGGTGCATCACAGTTTGTGCCTTGGAAGTCGTTTTCCTTTCTTTTCTCTCGTCGCGTGACTTTGCTCTCGTCTGTTGCAAGTGTTGCAACACCTGCCCGAACGGCGGGTTGATTTCGGTTTCCGGATGTGCCACCGGCCACTGTAAATCCTCGTCCATATCTCGCTCACTGATCCGGCTTGCGTGCTCTCCCCTTATCTCGCGCGACGCCGTCGAAGTCGTTAGCGAAGCCGCGCCGTGTCTCGTTACCGAAAGCCCAAAGGGGGTCGGAAGTTTAATTAGGCGTACAGACGACATCCGATCTTCTTCTCACGCTCGGCGGAAATGCTCATTTAACTTGAGTCATTTTCGAATTTCACGTGGAACCACCGTCGCCATCGCAGTCGCGCCTCGCGTTGTTTTCGGGCACGCGCTGAAAAGCCGCCGCCGTGCCGTCGGTGTCATAGGAATCTCATTACGCTACTTAATTGCGTTCCGTGGAAATCCTGCCGGCGAATGGGAGCTTTCTCTATGCTCCGCGACGCGACTTCCTATTCCTACCTGTCCCGTGGGATGGCTGGATGTGGAGCAAAGACGCTGCTTTTCGATCTCACCCATATTTCGTCGATGATGTAACTCTGTTCGTTAGCTTTATTCGAATGTCAAGGATGGATAAAACTATAAGTACTAAGAGCGAAAGAAACAGTCTCACCACGATTACAAGTATTCTCGCATGATTCAAGGACGTGAATGCTCGTAATACAAAAGCTGAGCTCGAAACTTTTAATGTGTCTCGCTTGTTGCGTATACTTTCTTCGCGCTCCGAATATATTCTTGGAAGCAGTTTTTTTTTTAAATTCCTGGATAAATAATACTGAAAATCCTCTACTAGCTTTACCTTTAAAAATTATCTTGTTTAAACTAAAACTTTCAAATTTACCGATAAAAAGTTAAACATTTAGACTCGAGAAATGTAAATATTGTCAAATGTGCTCGAAGAAAAAAAAGATTAAAAACCTTCGAGAGACAAATTATATTTCGCAAATTATTTGTCGTTTAATCAGCCGCGAGAGATAATGAAGTTGTCGAACTATCAGGTCATTTAAGGTATCCTGTAATTACTTTTTGAATAGGATAGACGTTATATATTTTTTCTGGGTCTCGGAACTTTGTGATTTAAGTGAATATTAAAAGAACTATGCTGCCTTCTAGGGAATTTGCTCGATATGTAATCCAATGTAAGCGGTTAGCAACTCCCCGGGGGTTGAGCGCAATTTCCGTTTATCGCGCGCAGTTTTTAATCGCTTTACTAGCACATAAACCGTCAGCGTTACGCATATTTCTCAGTGAGTTTTCGCCAAGTCCTTCTCTTGACATCTCGTACCTCTCGACATACTGAAGTAGACTCGCGTGTACACTCTTGAAGAAAATTTACGCGATTTACTACTCTCTATAAAAAACATCAATTCCTCTAACTAATCCAATAAATTGCACCTCGTCTAAATGTAAAATTGATCTTTGCGATACGTCACGATACGACATTATTTACACAACTCGCTTTTAAAGCTCCCCGTTTGATTTTCGAAAACCGCACAGTATCAGGGTCACTTGACTGAATAATTATTTCGTGAAAACATTACGCGTACGACTTGCCTTTTTCCCCCCTTCACTTTGGATGATTAACTAAAGACGTTCTCTCGAAAGGGGTAACGAATAAATTCGGCCGATGACCCTGCTTTCATAACCCGTACGCGATAAGTTTATGCAACGCGCGAGTTTTCGTCGAGTCTCAAGCGTCGTCAGGTGCTGCGACAACGGTGTATCTAATTAATAGGATTAATTAAGAACTTTACGCTGACTCCCGGGCAAGTCCTGGGTAACTTCGCGACGATTTTTCTTTAACCTCGTCCCTGACGACTCTGCGCGTACGCAATTACGTTACGTGGGTTAGCTGCGTGCTCGTCCTTGCATACGTATACCAGTGCAACTGTGGCGAGAAATTCGCGAACTGAATTCTAAATGAGGGCGAGAATATATTTGCACGAAATTCTCATGAGATTGGATGGAATAATATTTTTGTAGATATCTCTCTCTCTCTCTCTCTCTCTCTTTATTTTTATGTTCCTACATTTTCCTTTCTTTATTAAAATAAGGTTGTATTTAATATAGACCATGTGCAAATTTAGGTAGATTGTAAAGTAAGATATTGCTCAAAGATTGTAAACAAGTTCTCTTGAAGGCGCATATAATAAATGATGTCGCGATACTTTCCTCTTCAACGATCGGATAGCAATTTGCTCGTTCGCTTCGCGTCTCGCACGGCGTCTCTGTCTGTTGATCGCGCATTCACGGAGCAGTTCTCGACTGCTATAACATCGTTAAGGTCCACCATCCGTATAATTGGACCATGGCAGCAATTTTGCAGTCGTAAAGAAATTAAGACGCCGTCTGCTTGACGAGGACGTGTTTACGCGCGACCGAGTCTCAAAGGTAATCGACGCCGTGGAAAACGGGGGAAGCGGAAAAACGGAGGATCACGTTCGTCGTCGTCGTCGTTGTCGTTGGAGGCGCTCGATCTGGCACCAGGGTTGTTCATCACCGAGGCGCCCGACGCCCCTTAAATGCCTCCTCCGTGGGTTTTAAAACTTTTAGCGACGGTCGTATCCGCGCTCCGGAAACTACCTCATCGATTGTTTTATGGCCATTGCGGTCCCGCGAGATTTGTTTCCGCCGTCATCTTCCGTGAAGCGTCCCTTTGCCCCTCACTTCACTCATCATCCCGGGGGATTTTTCATCCGAGAAAAAAATACCGTGTAGCCGAGAATCCATCGTGACCCTCTTCGCCGATATCCGATTCGAAATTGAAAACAGGCACGAGGGGCCGTCTTCCCTACTCACAAGTTCCTACGATAGGGTACAACCACCCCCTTAATTTCCCATTGTCGCTCAATCCGCTTGGGATAAAAAGATGTTGGTGGTAAAGCTTGTATGTAATGAATTAAGGATAAATAACGGTATGCCTTTTTTATTGGAGTCACGAGCGTAACGGTTTGGGCAATATCGTGCGGTAAAAATAGAAATACAAATATCTCGTAGTATAAAAATTAAAAATTAGAATTTGCAACGAATGAAAAGATAAATACGTATCATCGTGGACAGATATTTCGTGCTTCACGGAAGTAGTTCTTTAATTTAATTTGGTTTAATTTAACTTAGCACATTTGAAGTTTTCCAGCTTTAAAAGTCCGAACTTTAAGTAACCCGTTGTCCCAGTTTCGAGATATCAATATGTTAGACGCCCGCGTTGCGACGCAGTGCGCGACATTCGTGTGCGCTATATGCAAATGAGGAAGCTGAATGGAGAGAGCATCGTGATACATTGTTGGTGATATCTCGTACTTGCGCACAGGGACAAAAAGGCGCCTCTTGATATTGTTAGATACCAAGCGAGCTTCCGCGAAACGCCGCGTTTTGTTGCATCTTTTATCGACTGCAATTACGCGTCCCTTCCTGGCTGGACAATCAGATTCTCATTTTCGACCTTATTAAATAACGAGCTTCCCGTTTTCTCTCTACCCAAGGCTTTTATTATGCCTGATATCTTCATTTCCGCGCCGTTTTATTGCCTTCCGCGATGGCTTCGCCGCGCGATAAATGCAGACGGCGTTTATTTTTTCCGAGAGGATTTACGCGAAAGGATGCGATTAGCCTCGCGATTTCACGATACTTACGGTTATTTTATTAGTGTAGTGTCAAAATCAAAGTGAGGCATACGTCTTGCTCACTCGGATGTAACGTACGGGAAATAATATATTTTACATTCGTGTTACATTTCACGCGTATAATATACAATGCGACGTAGTCACCTTTTTATTATGTCTCGAGCTATTTGCTTCGGAGCAATTTTATTTTATTGATTCCGCACATGGTACTCGTGACGGATCCGAGAGGTAGCTCTACCAAAAGAATTGATATCTCGTGCGAAGCATGTTTCCAATAACCCGCAGAAAACAGACACACGGTAGCGGTACGTTCAATATGTCTCTTGTGCCCTGTATATTAGATATCGTCGTCACTAGTTTTCGCTCCGGTTCCCGTTATGCCGGGGTTAAACACGATACATCCTTGTTCTCCCCTCGGCTTTCGTGAGTGGCGGACGGGTAAAGAAGCGGCCGAGTAACAAAGCCTCTTTGCAACTCACTGGCGTTCACCGCGCTGAATAAAGCAATATCTCGGGGTTTCTCCAGTCCCGGGCGTTCTGCGCGCGAACAAGGGCCTGTTATTACATCGGGAAATTGCTGGACTGTTCCGTATTTCTCCTTTTCCCGCTCTGCGCATCAACCGGGACGGACCATC
Organism: Temnothorax curvispinosus; assembly: GCF_003070985.1. Lineage (NCBI taxonomy): Eukaryota > Metazoa > Arthropoda > Insecta > Hymenoptera > Formicidae > Temnothorax > Temnothorax curvispinosus. Next base: position 1,200,166 of record NW_020214913.1, on the reverse strand, counting down.
TCCCGTTTTCCAAAGTTCATTTCGCGCTCCGTCCGGCCACTTCGCGTTAGCACACGCATGGAAAAGCCATCAGCCTGCGCCATCCCTCTCTTTCTCTCCTATCCACTTCTCTGTCCTGATCGCGGTTCCCATTGTCTCATCACGCACGAGTTGTCGCGAGATAGATGGATCGGCATTATCGCGCGAAACGAGATCTCGCGGGTTGGTTCGATGATTGTTTTTTAACTATCTCTTGTAACAATCGCGTAATCGCTTCGCTTCGCGTCGTGGCTTCTTCCCCGCCGTGTCGTTTCCATCTCGTTGCCAGCGGCTGCTCGGTCGTTGAAAGCGTTTTTTTTTTTTTGGTTGATTGAAACCGCTAAATCGATTATCACGCGTCACGCGAGATGACTACGCGATGTTAACAACGAGCAGTCTGCGTTATCGTGCGATCGGGTTTTTGTCACGGCTCAAGGAAATAAATCGATGAGAGAATAAACGTGTAAAAATATGTTACGATAAGCGAACGCATATAGAAAACCACATTGAAAATACAGATTAATAATCGATTAATATTTTATAAACGATATCGTTTATACTGCTTAACGCCCATGACTGACGTTACAGCCGCGGTGCAGCGGTTAACATCGTTAACCACTCTCTCAATTTTGAACGTAGTTACGGAAGTTGCCGATGCGAAACTTTGCCCGCAATTGACAGATTAATTAGTGACGTACGTAATCAAGCCTAAACTCAATCTAATTGATGACTGTAACCCGCTAATCGCTGGTATCGCCAATTAAATTTTCGCATACGTTACGAATCAATATTGCTAATTGGCGTAACGTGTGGCGGCGCGATACCGCAAAATCAGAATGTGTTATTTTGCGCCACCGCCGGATTTGCGACCGAGTTCTTTCGTTCCCTCCGTTTGTTCCCATCGTCAATCACGACAAGCGATTGTACGACGTATGATTACGTCGTTAGGCGCGGTGGCGTGTAATAAAGCTCTTCGCCGAATGCGATTGAATGTCATTAGGACAGCCAAATGGCCTGTCATTACTACGCGATGTTCTGCACGTGAATTTACGAACATCGCTCGTCGAAATGGGAGATCGTAGGTGGATGAAATGGAAGCATCCCGCATCGACTTTCTAATCGTCAATTAAGGAAAATACGCGAAAGAAAAGTCGCGTTTACGCTGGAATGATATTCGCGAAAACGTTCGTCCGTTCTTACCTCGAGTTTCACCGTAATTAAGGAAAAGCCATGGTGGGGGATTGATCGCGAGGTAACCGTTGACTCATCGATAAGTGCACCATTACGCGCGAAATTGCTCGAGAAAGTTTCGACAGTGGCGTAACTAGAGTCTTTCGGCCTCTGTGAGCACGACGTTTCTATTTTACCGCAGAAAGAAATCAAAGGCGAAAGTGTATTAATTAATGTTTGGATAGATTACAAAAAAGTGGACTAGATATAATACTATATAATACTTTCTAATTTTTTAACTTTTTACTTGGTATTTTTCGAGTGAGAGATAAGCGCGTCGTCAATTTTTGGTAAAAGAAAATTGTTATATATCTAACAAATTTTGAATAGTCAACCAAATACCGACACCGACTTGTCGTCGCAGAACGCGGTTGCGAGAAAATTCAGAAAGTCTCGTCGCGCGATGGATAGCTTGACGTTTTGTAAAGTTGGAATTATAGTAGGAGAAAAGTTTCGTTGAGATTCGTTGAAGAGTTCCGTTTACTCTTCCTTTCCAGTTTGCATATTCCATCTTGCATTTGCAAACCGGGTGCAGAATTATGAGGACAAAGTACAGGACGCGAAGTGAAAAACTGCGAAGTCTCTTCGCACTTTGGAACAGGACTGTAAAGCTGAAGAAACGTATTTTCACTCTTACAAAGTTGTTTGCGCGCGCGGCTGAATATTTTGTAATTGAAATAGCAGTTGCGTCAACACGGGCGACTGTGTGTTACAGTGTAATTTATTATCAATTAAGCCGTGCACTAGCGGGAAATAATAATTGAGCGTACTAAAGCGCGCATTAAAATATCGCATTGCGAGCAATTAAATCGGCTAGTTTGGCAATCACATCAAGCGCGTAATCAGTCGAAATTTCGTCAACTGATTTACGTCACGTCGTTTTCGTTTATCAGGTCAAATTTGACTTGCGTGGAGTTTCGGAATCTCGTCGCGCGGTATTACGGGAATTCGACGAGCGGGAGCGGCGAAATGCCACGTACGTAGGAAAGGACGTGTATATCGAGGCAGACTCGAGAGGGATACGTTCTCGAAGGACATCGCTGAACGATCGGATTCCTGATATCGATGAGATGAAACGCGCGGAGACGAACGTCCTCGAATTCGCTACGACTTCGGCAGCGCGTGTGTCGTGATGATACAGGATGAGAAACCATGGCAAACTATATCCATCATCTCAGATGTCATTTGAAGCGAATGCCATATAGTATATAGGATTGGATAAGTCAGCATAGGAAATGTCGTTGCAAGTATTATAACAAGTAAACCACATTGGATATATCCAATGTAGCTAAGTGCAGAGTTTCATACATGTATATCCACAATCCATTTACAAATTCTACAATTCTTCAGATTTTAATTTTTATTACCAATTTGAATGCGTTTGTTTTATTATACAACGTGAACGACTTTTCCTGTAGAAAGACTATTTACAATTTAAAATTTAATTTTTTTTTATTTTGGGTGATTTGCTTGGTGTAAAGGTGAAAAGAGAACCGTGTAAATTCGACTTTGAAATACTAGCCGGCGCGGCGTCTCTCGCGTTAACATCTTTCTTCTGCCATACGCATTCATATAAACCCAGAAACACATATAGCTATTCTCGCAGGATATATCCCGCTTTTACGATTTTCAGAGCAATATCTTATACAAGATGGCTCCGCGGAATGTTGATCTCTTTTGATGTTATTTCGCAGATCTGCGGGTTATGAGGTTTTAAATATGTTATTGTAATTTATTAACAAGGCGAAAACATCGCTCATTTATTTCATAGAACAGGTCAAACGCACAATGAATTGTGACGTATATGCTTTTGCAAATGTAATCGAAATACGTTTTAATTAATCATTTTATATATTGCTTCCAATAATCATACTTTAAAGGTGCAATTTATCGCCAAAGAATATTTTTATATATCTGTATTTCTGTCTGTTAAAAGTTTATAATTATTTTTTTAAATCTTTGATGTGCATTTTGTGTAAGAAAATGCATTATTTTCTTTGTCTATTATTATTTCATTAATTGTACCGAATTAAATCGTTCGCAATCTATCAGTTATTAATAACGGAAAAATAAAACCGAATGAAGCAAGCGAATGAGAGAATAGGATCGACGAAGTCGATAAGCTTCGGTGTTGGTACGTCGAAATTGTCCGCAGAATTGGACGGGGATTGTTCGTTCGGCAGATTGAATGCCCAAGTGATCAGTTTGCTTGTAGGTCACGGATGTATGTATAAGCAAACGAAACGTAAACGAAAAATCACACGATGCGCCACCGATGCAGTCGCCGATGCGTCAGTCTCGTTGCGCCACAAGAACTTTCGCGTCCTATTCTGTGGAGTGGAAGATTTCGCATTAAGAATAATGGCGAAGTGGAGAGTTGGATCTAATGGCAGTACTTTGCGACATAAATTTCAGTGACCCAGTTATTAGCTCGGAGAATAATCGAGATGTGGAAAATCGATGAGCTGCAGAAGCTCTTTTTTTTCGCGAGCCTCAAGCATAGCGGTAATGGCTTAAGTTCTTCTAGCACTCCAAACGCCGACTACGAAATGAAAATTATAATCCGTGTATGCGTAACTCTTACGCGAGTACGCAATCGATGGATCTATTATAATGAGTTTCGAATTTGACTTTGCAATTTTTCACGTGCGTACGCTCTACTTATGAGTTTTGTCCGTTCGACTCTGTCCTTTTCGCGAGCGACACAACTCGGACGTGACTTGTACGACGGCGCGGAAAAGCAACGATATCTGGGTCACTAGTCGGATAGAATGCCAGCAACGATTGGATTCTTAACGGCGGTGGCGGAAATTGGACGACATGCATTAAATCGGGGCAGGCCTGGCAGCCGGAAATGAAGAGATCGTTGAATAACCTATACGGCTACCGCGGCGTTCCTGCCTTCTCTTGACCGTATCTCAGCTCCGTGAATTAGCCGTTCAACATGTTTGTGACCATTTATTGTCGGACGGTTCCCGAAAGTGGCATCTCGATTCACCTTGCGCGTTCAGTCTGCATTCGAGATATTTTGTTCCCTCTTTTCCGCTCGCAAAAATCGAAGTATATTTTATATTTTATATTTTTTATCGAGAATCAATAATAATAATTTTATCGAAGTGCAAGTGAAATGAAATATTATACATATATAAGTAAGATAGGCATCAAATCAAATATCAATTTAAAAGTGAGAAATAATAATTTGGTGGAAAGTGGGAAACAATTAATTTGAAAGTAAAGCAGGCAATGAATAATATTTTATTGCAACATATGAGAAGCCAGCCTGAAATTTGATTAATAAACTTTTGCCTGTGTAAAGGGCTATAAATGAAAAGTAGCAACACTCTAATGATAATAAAAAATTGGTAGGACGCGTACAAGGAAACGATAGTCCTTATTTGTAATAAATTACCAAAATTCCTTAAGGTTTTTTATCTGCTCTTATCGAATTATATTTCGCGCTTTGTGCTCTCTAAATCTGAATCAGTGAATAGTCACTGATTCGAATCAGTAGCATACTTTACATTGATATCAGTGACTATTCACTGATTCATATTTAGGGAGTGTCCATTCAGGTACGCCACAACGACTCTTGGACCGATAAACTGTTGGGCACGACGTGCGTACGATAAATTCTACGATTACTACGGTTTTCCGATAAACTGTACTATTAGTCTAACCAGCAATAAACCACACGATTACGATGCACTGTAAACTGCCGGATTACACGAACCACCGATAAGCTACTTGTCGCGCTAACGAACACCCCCCCTCCCCGATCCAGATTTTGTAAATATCAGTTGTACGAGGATTAGAGAATCTCCAAGATGACGTTGATGACGAGACGAATCTCGTTCCATTTTGATTGAGGGCGGCTTTTTTTAGTTTTAACTCGATGCGGGTAGTGGTATTTCAATGCGCGATGTATGCACTATAAAAAGGAGCGCATAGCAATGCGGTCTGCCGCAAAAATCGGTCGATTAATCTTCCGTCCACAGTCCACCGAGCAAAATCATTCCCGCGCGTCACTGTTTGTTGACGTAGCACCCTGACGAAGCTTCATAAAAAATTCATAGGTGCCGTGCAATTCGTATTCGATGAAACTCGGGCGAGAATTCGCCACCGTCGCGTCGCGTCGAGCCGTTGCGAAGGCTTCGTCGGGAATTTGTCACGAGGGGAATTAACGTTTTTCGTTTAGCTGTCCGACCATTCGTGCGAATAGTCGCCAAAATTTTTTCACGAATACGTGTCGGCGATCGAAGTTATTGTCAAGCCCGACGACTAATTTTAAGAGAGGAAAAATAAGAATATATAAAGTAGTTTTTTTTTTAGAAGATTTAGTTCTTTTTATTATTATTATTTTCTGGTCTCATATTCATAACGTACGCAGACGAAATATAATTTCGGAATATAACCGACTTATTTTTTACGGTCGAAAATAAAACAGAAATAAAACTATATAAGAAATAAAAGCGATACGAGATAGTACAAATATATAGATATAAGATGCTCGTAGCAAAATCTAGTTACACGTAAGCGAAGATCTCATACGAAAAGATCATGATTAGAAGATTAGAATGCAGAAGAAGTTTGATATCGACAATCGAAATTAAAACTAGTTACGCCCGAATACGTAGATTTATACGGAAGTGGATTTCTTATCAAAGAGAAATTATGGAAGCCTGATTGAATGATAATGTCAGAAGTTTTTAGTTACTTTAAATTATACTTTTTCTGTAAATAATAAGATTAAAAGATTTTTTAATACGTTCGCGAAGTTTTAATCAGTAAATTTAGCGATTTATGTTTTTTCATTTTATTTGTCATACAATTCAACGTTTTGATCGTTATTTACTTTTAATTTGATTTGCTGGTATTATTGCATTTATCACACTGTTGTGCGAGTAAACAATGATACTGTTGGCCAAGTCGATTGCTGTAATCTGATTTATATTTTATTGATCTCTCGAATAAAAAATTGAATAGGCGAGGTAGACCTCTTTCACGCATGTTTATTTTCAAAGTGTCTCAATAACATTACGCGCACTAATTACCCTTATTTTAAATCTTTCTACGAAAATCGAAAAAAATACTGGTATCTTCGACTTTTTGGGAGGGAAAAATATTTGTATCTTCAATTTTTCGGAAATTTCGACAATTTAGTTGTATTTAAAATACAGTACTTTTGCATAGACTTCACTATTGGCAAGCAATATACAATTGTGCGACAATAATGAGGTACGTACACGTCGGCGCGATACTCGAGACGCGTTCGCGAGTAAATAGTCGCTGACAGGAGCGTCGCGTCGGGAAGTTTCTTCTTTGAAAGAAAGCGCGCTGCTACTGGTGCAGTAAGTAAGAAACTGCAATGCGCACATGACACGAACGGCATAAAGTTGTTATTGTATTTACGTTTGTCATATACGAGGGAAGAGAACAAAGCGGAAAGACAGAAAGTACGTTACGCGGGATGGAGGACGACGACGGAGTGCATGGAAAGGCTCACGATCAGCACCTTTCCCCGGGGACAGCTCTCCCCCGGAGAGTCACTGTGCCGGTAACATCAAAACTTTTTAAACCGCCCGGTGGATTTCAACTGATAAAACTGAAGTCGACAGTCCTTCTTGCACCCTCGTCGTCGTCGTCGTCGTCGTCGTATCATGCTGCGCGACTACAATGACATAACGAAACAGCGACGATGACGAGGACGGCGAGCCCCCGTTCCTCTCGAAAGTACCAGTCCGACACGAGCATTACACCACGGCGAAGTTTTGCAATCCCGACACCTCGACTTCTCGTGTAAATATTGTTAAGCACGCATGCAGTTATCTGCTCGCGACAAAATTCATTTCCCGAGTAATCTTCTTTGCGATTGAGAGGAAATGTAGCGGCAAATAAGTTCGCTTTCCGACGCCGTACTCACATCGTGTGTATACCTATATATCGTACATATGTATCTATGTTTTATATATTATGTACATATGTTATGTGTATATAGTATATACCTGTGTATATAATTCCTCACTCGATTTGCGTGTTCTATTTTTGCGGGATTTTATATGCAAACCTCATGAAAAAATCATGGTGCAGCGTATAGCTGTCACTGTTTGTTTGAAAACTTCAACACGCGTGGTTGCTCTTTCTCTCTCATCTCTCAACACAATGCCGCTCGTTTTCCTGAAAATCTAATTCGGCGTGGTGGTGGTTGGAAAAGTTTAATGCTCGCGATTGCTAAAGTTTGTGCAAAAACTGTTTAACTATGCGCAAAGTTATGTTTGTTTAACTAATATGACTATCGAGCAACGCTCTTTGCAAAAATATCATTAGTCAGGAGAAAGAGAAATGAACGTTTTCTCATGCGTTCCACTTTCGCGTGCAAGCTGTACGAAAGATTTATAATTATAGTAATGTACTGAGTAATGGCGAGTGAATAGAATCAGCGAGTGAGTCAAACATTAATTAAGAAATTTCGCTGGTATATATTCTAATTTACTCTATTAATCTTTTTGATTGCCGGTAAAACTATTTTTAACCTAAGTTAGCTTCGAGAGGGCGAGATTGTAAACTTAGTTTAATTTAGTCTTACAGCCCTCTCCTCACATTTTTTTTTATATACGCGGATAATGTTTCGAAATATCAGAAATTTTTGCGCGCGCGTTTTTTAAGGAAAAGAAATTATACTCGTTTCGCGTAAAATTTAAAAGCTAGCGTAAACTGGGCGGTTGGAAGTTCCCCTGATCTCGCCCGAGTGATATTAAAGCGGCTTGATGATATTTCGCACTGCGGCAACATTCGCTTCGAGACGAGCGGGAGATGAAAGACGCGGCTGGTCGCCTCGGCGAGAATTCTCTTGTCGTCTCTTATTAAACAAGAATTAGAGCGCGACGCCTTTTTGTTGAGGATCTCTCGCCGCAAAGAAGACGCCTCGAAGATATCTTTCTGCGCACTTTTTTCTGAGAGATAGGCTGTTGTTGATTTTAGTGATATTTATGATACCCCAATAATAACGCAATATCGACAAATTGCTCCTCCCTTCCCTGTCTCTCTTTGGAAAAGGAATGTACAGATAGAAATACGAGGCAGGAAAATAAAAGAAAATACAAGTCGGAGAATATTTAGACAAATGTCTTCAGCTATTTCGCTACGGGCTAAAATCTTTTCTGCGAATTACGAATGAATATGTTGTTGCTCTGTGTATCAGCGCGTAGTGGCACGATCGTTATTCATTCTGCGGAAGTGAGTCGATTGAGCTCGCGGAGAAGCAATAGGGCACGAAGATAGAAGGGATCAGGCAGAGAATTAGATGCGTTCCTATCAATGGAAACGTTTCCGTGACCACGAAACAGGAAGCAGTCTGAAAGCTAGTGTGACTTGCAATCTGCAAATTGCGAAGCTGGCGTCGTGATGTAATGCGATGCCAACTGATGTAGTAGAGATCATCGCGGGACATTACACGCGAGTAATTACACACAAATATAGGAGAATATCTCTAGCACGATCTTTCGTGAATTAGCTTCAGCGTGATGGAGAGTGATAAGTAAGTTAATGTAGCTCCGATAAGAAAAAACAACGGAACATATTTGAAATAATAATATCTAAACGTATTAATATAAAGATAGATCTAAAGTAAAGATTAGGAGATATCTTCCGTTACACTGGTCTTCTAGTTACGAGAACAATCGTACCGATATAAATAAAAGAAAGGCAATAACAATCTTAGTTTACTTGGTCATTTTATTGAACTGCAGAATGCGTTCTCTTGCACGTTGCTGTTCTTTATTGTCTATCGTGATATCTCTTGTTTCGTGATAATTGGATCGATTCTCGTGGGGGGGTCCGCCGTGAAATAAGGCAGCGGTGGCACAAGATACCGGCGGAAATTTTCCAATATCTCGCTATATCCGGCGGTTGATATCGATCGTACATAGATAGAACCATGCGTTTTGCGGGAACGTATCGCTGTTTCGTGGTAACTCGAAATAGGTAGCTTTCCTAATCCACGACGCGATAGTCCAATATCGAGAGAGGCTCGTCGTTGCCACATATGGCTAAGTGTGTGTCGTCAACGTGTCTACGTACACACACATGCACATGCACATACATTCGTCGATAACTCTTGCTTATCTTAAGCGTTACACCAAATCTTCCGCCAGTGGTTCGTTTTCGAGCGACGACGTCGATCTTTTCTGGAAATTCGACCATTAAAGCTCCCGCGTTACACTTCGGCGTGATTTCGCGCGATATTTGTTTTTAGGCGGTTTAAAAGCGAGAAGAAGTAGGGAACATTTGGGAAACTCGGAAAAATCTGAAAACGTAGATGGAACGAATGAAACGAATAATTACAGTTTGAGAGAGCGGCATTTAAAGATATTGATTTATGTGGGAGGAATTTAGCAATATGTCATTATAACTAAATTTTAAAATAATTATCATTAAATAATCATTCTTAAATCAAATTTTATGAATCGCTTTAAATATCTCTAGTAGAATATTTAAGTAAAAGTCTCGCATTAAGCTTGCATTTGGTTCGTATTTATTTGCAACATCAATGAATAATATATTGTAAGATAATGTCTACAAAACGCTTATCTATCACTCGGTGCTGATAGATAAGCGTATTATCACTGTATACGCAATTTATTTCTTCGAGTTATTTTCTTTGTGTAAATGAAGATAGCGAATGAGCGACTCATGCCGTCGCTATTTAAAACTATCGTCGGCGACAAGCGAGGCTTCAATGTAGGAAAACACACGTGTATAAACATCAGCTTCGACGAAGGGTGTGTTTCTTTCCCTTGTCTCTTGCACCGCCTGGAACAGGAGATGTGAGAGACTACAAGGAAGACGAACACGCCTTCCGCGAGATCCTTGACACAATAGTAAGCTACGCGTCTTGGATAAAGCTTTAGTCAGCTTAGACATTTACTTACGATGCAGGCACATGTTTGCTGATAACGGATAAAGATAAGGAACATTCTTTAACAAGTATTAAGACCCAGGCACACAGAAAAACTTAAGCAGTAAAACGTAAGCAGTAAAGAAATCAACGGTATGGACTCGCTACTTTCTATGTGCCCGGGCCTTTATCTTGTTTTGTACAACGGCAATTCACCCGTCATCGAATAACTTAGTGTTCAAGAATAATGATCCGAAATATACTTAGCCAATGCACATGGAAAATCAAGTAAAAGGCTACACTGAGAAAAAAAAATCGTTGATTCAAAGAAATATTATTTGATTTAACTAAATGCAGCGGTCACGGGCTGTCAAGCTAACATTTGTTAATTCAAAAAATATTATATTGAAATAAATTCAGAATTTCTTAATATTACTCACGTATATTTGATTTAAATATATTAATATTTGCATTAAACAAATCACTACAACTAAACGAGTTTAGTCAAATTAACGACATTTTTTTCTCAGTGTAGGATTCTTAAATTTTCTTTCTCTTTTTGAATCTCGCTTATATTAAATTTCTCTCTTTCAAATTTACAATGGAAAATGTAGAGAGATACACTCATTCTTCACGATTATTACGATTATTGTCGACAAGGTCGCATCTTTCTTTGTTGTTACGGAGTCTCCGTTTTGAATGTCAAACGGATTCTGGTTCTTTCCACCCTCTTCCTCCCAAAACCTGACAACGGATATCTATCCAAGTGCGTCATCCCGACACGAGATGAGCCGCCTCGAGCCGTGTCGTCCGACCGTTGCGGAAGAGAGATCGCCAGGATGCCTTTTCATAGCACACGCTGTCCCCGAAGAGTACCGTGTCCGTCGTTGTTGCGAGGTGTCGCGGACGAAAACGAGCCCGGCTCTGCGGCCGTCGCTCCGTAGGAAACTCGTAGGGAATCACAAAGTGCATTCAGGACTAGCAGCTCCGCCCGTGGGGAACGGCCTTAATGCTGCTCCCCGCTGCATGCATATGTAACGCTGTATTCGACGTCGGGGTCCCGTCTCTGTGTATGTGTGTATATACGCGCATATGTACACTATTACAAGCAGCGAGACACACGTGTGCGAAGTGAACACACGAGCATCTCCTATGGCATGCTTACGAACGTTTATGCCGTGACGCTGCACACCAACATTATTACCTCTTCTATTCAGACCGTCGCCATTGTCGGGATAGATACCGAATGTGTCTTATACCTGCCTTTACATGTGTTGTGTCGTTCTATAGAAAACGTACCTATCTCAGCATCCACATCTGCCCACGCATTGATGAAAATCGTGCCGTCGCATTAGTTGTTGAATGCTCGTAAACGTATCCGTGAAACGATCGCTGCTCGTTGTCCAACTAGTCATTGTGCCAGTATAATATTCCATGACATCATAGATGTATCGATCTTAATTTAAGGTTGTCTGATTTGAGGATTTGCAGTATATTTGTAATTAAGATGTATTGCAGCAAAAATAGTTTATTATGATGAATGATTGAGAACAATATATTTTTTAATTTTTTTCTTCGTAAATTAAGTTAATATTTCTTTCTCCTTTACAAAAAATTTGGATAGTATTTGACACTTCTATTATTCAGCTGCTCTCCGAATCGTTTATGCGGATGGACGCGCAATAAACCGACGAATGAATCGAACGATTCGCGAAATTTATCGCGGAGATTTATCTCTCGATCCATCTCATCGGTAGAAGAAATCATTCTTTCAGCGCGTGCACCTGAGTCTCAGGCTAACGCGGAGAGGGGACCAAGTTTATTTTAGGATATTATTTTATTTCCTCCTGCTGTAACGGAAATTCGTGCAGCGTCGACTTGCTATGCGCTATCCGTCTCGCGTTTTCGCAACATTGTCGCTGCGCGCCGGCGTACGGTTGTAAAACATCGCGTATCAATAAGCATGATAACGCAACGGACGTTTACGGCGATCCAGAGCGTATCCCGTTGCAACATAAAGACGCACGTTCTGTTTCCGTTCGTGACTCGAGGTATTCTGAGCTACGTGCTCCCGCCGTCATACCTGTTGCCGTGTTGTCATATTCGTGTCACTATAGCATGTGTTACTTTTGCTCCTCGATTCCAGCAAAGTGGTTTTCTGTCTGAAGCACAACTCTATGCATAGCGATCAGGCGTCCCCAATTCCGTGCATATAGCTTTTTTTAACACGTTCTTGAAAAGCTTCAGACACGAATTTTCAAGCTGATTTACTTAAAAAAAAAACATTTTTTTTGAACTTACAATGAATATTTAAAAACAGATATACTTTTCCGTTTATTTATCATATTACTTTATAAACTCTCCGAATCGAATATTACTTTATCATATTATCTCATTTTATCGCAGTCTCTTTTAGTAGTATTTACACAAAGAATATGAGACATATGCGTGTGATATAATATTCAGCTGATAATTGATAATAAAATGATAAAAGACTGAAATTGGTTTTAACAAAAATGAACGTATAAATACTGTAATATTAACTGAATGTAAACTGCAAAATTGTTATTTTCTCTCTAAAAATTGTACTAAAATATTTTCCCTTGCCAAGTCATACACACACAAAAATTATAATCCCTTTGTTAAAAGATGCAGCGAACTGTTTTTAATGCGTAGATAAATGATATCAGAACTAAAATATGGAAACCAGGAAAATATTCGTTCTAATCAAATGCAGATGTTTCGATAGTATTAAAGTTTCGTAAATATTTTTATGCGCCCACCTCTTTTTCCTCATGTTTCAAGCCGTTCCACATACGGATTGAAGTTTCTTTACATACCTACAATAACGTTTTTTCCATATACGAAAAAACAGATAGAAACTGTATTTAATCCGTGATAATTAAAAGTAAACTTATTAATAATATATTTTATCATATGTTAAGATGTAAAAAGATATATATATATATATATATATATGCATTTTCTGTTTTCCTCATTAATCCAAGTATGAATCGAATGATGGAAGCATACTAAGTCAACGTTCTGCATTTATTTACACATTTTCCACCTGTTGCAAAATTATGCATCAATGAGGCATGCTAATTTAAACGATGGAAATCAATTTTGGTACACCGGGCGTCGCTAATTTAATGATCGTCTCGTTTCGCACGAGTCAACCGCAAAGGTACACGGCACACGTGCATGCACACGGATGCGAAAACTACGCGACGACACAAACTCCGGTTAATCTATGCAAATGTGACTTCCGGGCGATCGTTAATCCTCGATAGCCCACTCGATAACCCGATAAGCCGTTCGCGCTCGGCGGACGCGCGACCTTAAGTACCATCCCCGAGCGCGGGGAAAAACGGCTCGGGGTGCAATGACGTTATTCCCTCGAAATAGCGGTTTTAAGTTAATTTTATCACGTCATGAGGAAAAGTGGCGGCGCACCGTTAACGAAGATAATTTCAGGCGCGAAACACTTGGAGTATATTGCCGCGGTGTTATCTCCGCGACTCGGGGGAGGGGGGGTGTTAGGATATTAGATAATGCTGATGAAATCGTAAAATGGCACCGTAGATAGCACATCTTCGTCCACTTAAGGCGAAAATTAAAGAGGAAAGATTGAAAAGCGATTAAAAAAAATTTTTTTTTTATATATAACATTGGTGAGTATATTGATCGACTAGCCATATATGAAAGAATGCGTTTATATACGCTTATAAGTGTAAAGATTTGATGCAAAATTTCTGCCGGCTAATAAGATGTTTCTAACGTAACGCGTGTAATTTGACCGCGTTTCTCGCGATTGTCTCTCGCAAAATTGGCAGTAAACGAGTAAATTGGCAGTAAATAGAGCTCTCGACCTAATCCCGGTAATAAAACTTTCGGATCCAGACGCGCTGGCTGCGTCTCTCGTCGACGCTTCTCGATTAATGCAAGTGGATTATTATCCTATGGGAAGGGGCGAATAAGAGCGATTAAAGCAAATTGTTTAAACCGAGTGCATCGGGCGGCGTTTTGTTTCACGAGCTGGAACACGAGAAAATGCTTTCTCACTAATTGCATCTAGGACATTTCCTTTAATCACCAAACCCCTCATTATCGCGGTGAAAAGAAAACAGACTTTCACGATTCCATTCGAAGGTTCAATTATTTCTTGATTGACATGTTTCCTCTCATATTCCGCAGATGATTCTTAAATCAAACGAATTTAGCGAGACAATAGCACACCGTAATGTTAAAGGAATTTTCAAGGATCGTAGATCTAATTTGAGTTAATTTAACTATTTAATAACGTATCACAATTTTTCGCATAGAATTCCATTGTCACAAAAAAAATCGGCCGTGTATAATAAAATTTATTTCAGAGTATTTTGTAACTCAAAAATCAAGATAGAATTTTATTTATAATTTTGTATCATGTAATACAAAAAATATATATGAAGAATTATGGAGAATGCATTCGTATATAAAATATTGCATACGTGCATTAGATTTTTCAGGATAAAATTCTATTTATAATTTTGTATGCCGTATATATTTTGATACACGTACATATTTTGGTAAATATTTTATACACGTTTGCATTTTGATTTTTCATATATTCTTCATATTATACAGCAGAATTATAAATAGAATTCTGTCCTGATTTTTTATATGAATTAAGTCATCTAAAGTTTAATCAATAAAATGACCGTAATATATACAAATGACAAATTATATACACATTTCAGATATTTTGCAACATTATTGTATTAGCTTGTTCTGAGGCTTAATTAAAATTGAAAGCGCTATTGCGAAAGTAAAGTGTAAAATTGAATTTTGTTTGTCGCGTGAAAGTTAGATTTCACGTTAGATCACTTAATTCTAGACACTTGATCTACTTATTCGCGATTCGGTTCTCGTGTTGATTTTCGTAACTTTGCGTTGAGTGATTTATAGTTTCATCTGATTCCTTTTGTGTTATTCTTTTCTCGTGATGTGATGAGGTACGTTTCGTACGGGATTAGCGTCGGAAATGCCGTGCGAAGTATTACGCGCTTGTCATATTCTGATAATTAATTCGGGCGTGATCATAATTACCCGTTTCGCGAGTATTGTGTTGTGCGAGTGCGACGAAGGGAGATTTGAGAAAAGGAGGAAACCTGGGAGGCACCGAATAACGGTGGAGCATTCACGAGGTGAATATTATCATTTATTCGTTATATACTTGCGTGCAGAATTAAATTATTTATAATTGTTTGTTGCGCGCAATAGTTATATTGTTTCCAATATTAATTTAATTTAATTCTGGATGATTCTACAATTTAGATATATTCGTGTTTTTTTTTGTATCAACGTACTCATAACGCAATTTACAACGCTGCTGCACATCAATCAGTGAGCAACAAATTATTTTATTATTTTTTATTTTATATTGAAGTACCGAATTCATGAAAAAAAAAAGTATTTTATAGATGCTTGTTGCCTGAAAATAGATAGACCAAAACATATTATATTAAATCCTGGAGTATGCGTGTACAATCTTCCGTCGACTTATTGTATTTGCGTACATATACAGAGGTCGTAAGACTAAAATATACAGAGTTTATCACAACGACTTACATATCGACATTTTATGTCATCAAGTTCTCGATTGGTCTCGCAATTAATATTATGTTTATCCATTCAAATCTATTAATATCTTGACTTTATATCACTGTATTAATTTCTTACTCCAAATATGTTATGTTATATTAATATATATTATATTCTATTAATAAAAATAATATCTATCGCGTAAACGCGATGTGAATTGAATTACTGCATTGACAAGAAACGTATTCACCGCGTGAGGAGTTAACAATGCAAAACAAAATTGCTTCGCTAACGCCGCTCTCTGATGGCCGTACATGTCGGTCTTCGTCTGATCGCGATAGCTGCGATGGAATAAGGGACGAGGTCATCGGAAACAGACTGACGTTGAATGCCATTTTCTTTGATTAAAAACGGGAAATAGTGGAAAAATATGCCGATGAATACTGCCGCCGCCGCGTTTTATTCGTTCTCGACTTCATTTATGCACGGTAATCTCGCATGATGCACTCGACGATGTATATACAACACGATAACCCGCGAAAAATGCATTTTTGCATTCAATTTTGCGTTCAATGACGCGAATGCGGTCTGTTTGCTCCTTTCAACCTCGCCAAAGTATTCTGGTTTTTTGTTTCATCTCGCGATGAGATGGGCCGAGTATTAATCGATTAATCAAAGTTTTACTTTTATATTTTTATAACTTGTAAAAAATTGAAATGCGTTATTTTAATGTATGTTATTTTATGCATTTGATTCGCGGTAGTTAATTGTTTCGATTTAGTCAGTTTAGTGTAAAACGGCGTTTTTCAAGTAGTAAGTTTTGCACGCGCGACAACTTCATTTATTTATTACAGACATTGTCAAACATTTTACTATTAACGGCATCGAATATTTGCAGTTGTTTATCGTAACACTCGCTGTGTTTTCGCGTCGCGCGCACTTTGTTTGCAAATATTTTTCGCTACGACGTTGCGGCTTGTTCTACCCGGTAAATATTATTTCCCCGCAGTAAATTATTCATTTTTCACGTTAACGGGCGCGCCTATGTACGCGTCGTCTACGGAATCAACGATTTATGGATTCGTGATTATTGCAAAGTTGCAAACAGCATATTGCCTCACCGCGCGTTGCTGCGGCGCGGCGCAGTTTCATCGTCGCTGCATCGACGTGGCGTTAACTCACTGCCACTGTATTTTCTGCACTGGCGACTTTCCAGGCGCCGTCGACGGATTCAGATTAGTTCTCCAGTTTTGACGTGAGCTACAATGGCATTGCTGACGTAAAGTCCGGGCCATTACGCCGCCGGCGAAGGCTGTCTGAACGCGTAAAGAACGCGTCGACAGCTTGAAGTACCTATTCTCGATCGCGACCACCGTCTGTAGTAATCGCGAAACTTTACCGTTTATCAGGAAAAGCTTTTAGCTTCCGGGAGTTTCCGTTGCGGAAGTCGTATCGTGTACCAGGGTATAATTTACCGTGCGCATTAAAATATAATCTACATTCGACTTCGAATTTTCCGAAATATGCAGCTCTTATGCGCTTTTACATGCGTCACTCGAATTTTGCAATACATTTATTGAAACATTAATTGGAGGGGCAAGAGTATTTTGAACTGTCTATCGAAATTGTCAAAACCGACCGTCTGTCAAGTGGTCAAATAATGACGGTCAATCAAGCGGCAGAAATGTGTTAACGATAAAAAATAAGAGCATGGGTTTCCACATTATCGCAGCAATAATCTCCATCGCACCTGCTCTTAATAAATTATTGCCGGTATATTACTTCGTACTTCGTGTTCTTCGTGCAACGATGATTTATGAATTGTCGCGGACTTGTGTTTTGCCATTAGCGATTGAATCTTTGCATAGTCCGGCAATCTCGGGATAGCTAACGCGTCGTACTCTAAGGCAAAGCTGCCGTATTGCGACATTATATTGTGACCATATCGTAATGCATATATTTATATATATATCGCAGACATTAAAAAAAGTGATTTCGCAAAATTTAATTAATATAAAAATTTTTTTTTTCTTAACTGCGATCGCGTTGACTATGATAATCGACAATCCATAAAACCAATTAACATTGTGAGTGCAAAATTTATAGATATATAAATATGCAAATTGAGAATTCTTAAGTTTAAAATATTTCTATGTATAAATTACTACTAATAAAAAATATAAGATATATATATAATACAATGAATAAGTTATACATATAGAAACAACTTTTGTGAGAAATGCAGATTATATTATTATTCTCTTAGTAAGCACAGACCGTAATCTGAAAGTATCATTGGTTGAATAAAGGTGCCGCAAATTAAGGATTTTGCTGTGACGGCGCTATATAATCCTTATGTGAACGACACTTGTATCTGGTCGGGAAAATCCAGCGATGCCGCGGGGCGAATTATATGCGATTCGTTATCCGACCGCCGCGGAGTCTTGTATCTCGCACAATCCCGCCCAGCAGACGTTTCTCGACATTTCGCAACCCAGAATGTTTCCGAGAGGTCTCTGATGAGAGGTTTTCTCCCGGGCTTGGCGTCACCGCGAAGTTGTTACTTGTGGAGGCGTTAATCCTTGTACCGACAAGTCCTGAATACAGTCGGCTCGAGCGAAGCTGGATGCGGCTGCTTTGTCGCAGTTAAAAGTCATTCGAATTGCTCGACGGAGTCGAGGAACTGCCTCTACTATAGAATGACAGCGTTATCGTTATCATTTCCCAGATAAAGCAAACTTTCGTTTCCTCACTAGAGCGAATGTCAAACTTAATAATTCGTACGGCAAGAATTGAAAACGATAGAAGTACGCGAAATATTCAAGTACATAATCTAATCATTCATTAGTTTTCACATATTTTTCTCAGTATTTTTGTACGTGTTTGTTGATACGCACAAAAATGCAGATTTTAGATAAAAGTTTTAAAGGATATTTGAACTTGTCGAAGTCATAAGTGTATTTGCGTTGATTACTGCGGTTTATAGATTTCATTAGCGGCGGTCAGCGCATTTGAATTTTTAGCCAACGTTTTTAATAAACTTTCAATCGCTGTTGGCGCATAACTTGTCGTTAACTTGCATTCTTAAAAGAGAAACGTGATGAGGCCCAATAAAAATGCGAATAATAAATTATGCTGAAATTATTGAAAAAAACAGGAAGAGCCAGGTCGCTATAATGTCTCTGTTATATAATACTTTCCGCTAAATGTTTGTCGCATTTGCCCAATGCGCATGCATCGATGACAAGCTAGTAATATAAATAATTTACAAAAAACCAATATAGATAGGTGTTTTCTTGTGATATAAACGATTTATGTGAATAACGAAAACAAATAATCTTTCCGCAATATTTTTAATCTTCAATGTGTGTGTGAAAATACAGGTTTTCCATTTAATTTTTATTAAAGGTCGCGTTTAATGTTTATTAAGTTTTAGAAGTTTTGTTAGCTCAGTTCTGATTTAACTGTGAGCGATGATAATATTCTATACTTAAAATTCTACATCAAGTTAAAATATTCTCAACAAGTACTTAATATTTTATGTATATTTTTTTTACTTTAATAATGTATTTAAGGCAACGTAAATTTTGTAACATCAAACTAAAAGCCACATATTTTTTAAATTAATTTGTAAGACGTATTTATCTATATCTGTGGCTGACGAGGCCGTAAAAATTAAAGAATTAGTCTTTTTGGCACGGAGTTTTTTGGCACTGTTTGAAGTAATAACTCTTCGTTATTTATTCCAAAATTTTCAAAGCGTTGATATTAAAATATTATTATAACGTTCGTTATATTATATATATTATATGTATTATTGAGTTTAATGGCCAACAGTCACGGCATAATTTATGCCGTCTTGACCGTTCATTACAAGCAATTGTGTGTTATGAGACACTTTATAGAAAGCTCTCTCACTTTAGCGAATTATTTAAATTGGTTAAAGTAGACGACTTCCTGTTTAAGCAACACGCTAATGTACATGCGTTCCTTTTCCATATAAAACGAACGTGCCGATTGCGTCACGCGATGCAATTTTACTACAATTTATCTACAGTTATTCCCGTTATCATAATACAACATAAATGAAACAAAATAATCTTCTTTTATTCGTATTTATCAGTATAGAAACGAACACGTTCCATATTATTGTAAGCTTACATATGCAGCAGTAAAACGACAAAGAAAAATGTAAATCAATGAGTCGGCATCGTTATCTCTTCGGCGCAATTAATGCACGTGTTCGTTTTATTAGTGATATATAAGAGAAAAACATTTTTCTCGATAACTTCGCGTTGATCACAGGAAACGTTAAAAACGCGCTCACAAAATGTAGATATCGGGACTTTAACCGATAGTTAATGTGATGGATTATTTGTGAATTACCAATCGATAGGAAATCGCGCTACATCGTGTTCACGTCTGGGTCTATTTCAGGTTAAAGTAGTTCAAGGCCGAAATGGCGAAATGGCGAAACCGGGAGGAAATAAAAGATTAATAGCCGGAAGAAGGCTATCGCAAGGGCGCAGTTCGCAAGAAGTCACGTTTTCGCGCGAAGAGGAGAGAATCGCGACTTGCTTTTTTCATCAGCACGTCGTTAAAAAAAGATCTCTAATCCGCCTCGCGATGAGCCTGCTGAGGCGGATTTGCCTTTTAATCGTTGCAAGGCAGCGAATTCTAGATTTGCTGTACCTGCATGCATTAAGATGAGCTTCGTTGAGACGCGCGAAGATAAAAAAAATTGCAATTAAAACGTTCAACATTGTAAATGTGTAGAAACCGGTTCGGGAACCAGAGATACAACATCATTACGACACACACACGCCTGCAGTATAATTAGTTTGATGAGTTAATAAGAAAGTATTTTTTTTATGCACCTGCACGTAAACGCAATCGAATACAAGTTGTTAATACATTTACTACAAAACAGTAATAAAATCAATAGCTACCTACCATAAAAAGCAATTGTAAGATGAAGAAATACATGCGGATTTATTTAAATTGTGCATATTCAGTAGTCATAAATTTTTTTATCTACGCTGCAAGGAGGTGTAATGCAGACATTTTAGATCAAACATAACCGACTTTTGTTCCAATTTCCCAAGTCGAATTCTTTCCTCCTCCGTCGCGGAAATGTGCTACTACAATAAGAACACTCAGCTGATAACGAATTCGGATAAATAATTCAAAGATGGCAGAGGTTAACGAACGACGTTCGCGACTCGCTGCTACACGAAGCTTTCCGTGTGACGAATAAAAGAAAACTTAACGGGTATAAATCACGCTAAGGTGATTTCTGTGCGGAATCGAGCTGCAGTACCAGTTTCTCTGGCGAACTAAGAGGGAATAAATGAAAAAAGTGTCCTTGGCAAAAGCATAAATAATATATGTCTAGAGAACGAGAACAAAGATGTGATCCAAATCGCCGACAAAAAAATGTTTAGTAATATATACATTAATTAAAAACCGCGTCAAGTTCTTTATTCTTTTATCATGCTTTAGCACACTTTATCACACTTTGTCCAAACTTTGTCATCGATTGTCATTTAAATATATAAATGACAATTTTATTATAATTCACGGAAAATAAATTCATGTGTAAAGATTTTGTTTATTTTATAAATATTGGAAAATTTGAGTACTGGGAGTTAACTTTAAACCTTACAAATGGTGGGCCATCTGCATTTATGCATAAATTAATTTATACAAAGAAATATCTGCAAATGAAATATATCGGGCGAAGAGATAAATGTAAAAGGAGTGAATTATTATTTAAAGGAATTTATATATTGTAAAATATTCATATCTTACATATAAAAAAATATTACATATAAAAAAAATTGATATGAAGCTTTGAGAACTAGCTCAGGATAAATTCAGGTGATCCGTCTTCTGTTTGCTGATGATGTACCGGACAGCTTGCCGATTCAAAGTTCAATGTCGGAATATTAATAACTTAGTAGTAGCACACAGGGAGTTATAGTATCGTATCTTAAAGAAAATTAATCTCCGTCAAGTGACAGGATATTGAACTAGATCGCAATGAAAAACCGGATACTAATATTCAATTATGGCTAATTTTTTTTATGATTTCCTTTGAATTATAAAAATCCTAATGATTGTCTTGTTATTTCTGCAAACCGAATGAGTTTCTTATTCGCGATGTAACAGGTTTCATGATTCTATTATTATCAAGTTATTTAATAACTAGTTATTATCCAATAACTCAATTTTTTTTCAGAATTATTTGCAATTATTAGCGCTATTGAAGTTTCTTCACCTAACAAGCAATCAATTTTATTTACAATGAACGTTTTACTTTACAAGCGAGACGTATAGAAGAATGGAGATCTCAGCATATTTTCCACCACGCGAATTTCGATTAACTTTGCGAAAACCTGATTAAAAATTGTATGTCAATAAATGCAATTCTGTGTCAGTGTATTTGTTTTTTCGTTTAATGTTTCGCGTTGGTGATTGTAATTCTCTGAATACAATTGCTTCATGTTTATATAGATGGAAACGCGTTATAGTATAAATCTTGATATCGTACATGTTAAAGTCATTCTTTACAGTGCAACTTTCAATTTTTCATCGAGTCGCATATCGGGGTTTCTATCATGATAGTATTTCACAATCTGCGAAACACTATTTCAGACTTCCGGAATCGGCGCGATCAAGATTTAAAATTCAAAAGTTATTCGTTTCAGTCCGAATGTATTGCACCGTTCTTCTGGAGTCTGTGCATATATCGCAACGACGATAACGGCGGTTTTATTTTCGACATATACGTACCACGTGTAGGCGTATACACATCCACGCATCCAGCCCCTCGCGTTCGTTCGATCGCGGCGGAAGATTCGTCCGTTTCGACGTCGGCGCGGACGCGATCCAGATCTGGTCAAATGTTTTCCAGCCGCGGTTGAACGACCTCGTGCATGCAAATCGGATGCAGCAGCACGTCTGCCCGATATGCAGCACGGGACGGAACATGCACGTGTGCGATCACGTGTTACCGTCCATCCGTCCGTCTCGATGCCGTCCGGCATCGTTCGTCGAGCAGTCGGGGTGAGAGTTCATTATCAGAGGCCCTCGAGCAAATCGCTCTCGCGCTACTCACACACGCACATACATCATGCGTCATGCATCGACTATCGGTCTGTCGCACATATACGTGTTCATCGCGATTGATGAAATAATCTCTGCCGGCAACCGCGTCATCGGCACGTTTCGAGGAGCACTAGATGCGTTTCGCGCAACGTCGACGGACCTTTCTATCGATATGTATTTTTCGCGCTTCGAGGACGACTGGCCTTCAGACGAGAGTTATCGAGTCCGTGTGTGCAACAACCAAGTTTTCAGTAAATGCGATTTGGTAATACAACACTTGTTGAGCATGGACAACTGATTTTGCTATATCCCAGTTATCTTTATCCGCATCGTCAATATATTTTTTATTTGATATTTTCAACCTTGCAGTTTTTATCTTTAACGTTTTTGTAAGCAGTTCTAGACTCGCGAATGAACAATCTGGAAAGCTTCACTCGCGATAATGCATTTATTAGAAATTATTGGAAATAAATACACTGTCGATGGTCTTTTTATTAGCCTTTAGAGAACCTTTTTCTTTTTACAAATTTTAATTTAGCACAATTTGCTTCGCAGAAGAAAGGTTCTTGCGGTTATTATAAAACATAATTTTTCTTTACGCCGCCGCGAGCCTTCAATTCTCTAAGCGAATTTACTAACTTGCAATAAATCGAAATATTCGTGACACACGATTACGCTGGAAAAATAATCAAGGTGCTTGAATAGGCGAGTCATAATTGAAAACAGGGAAAAGAGAAATAGGGGAAGAAACGAAACAGTTTCTAATGGAGTTAACAAGGCACGGAAGCATTTTTTAATTGACTTAAATCCCACTTGGATTATCTGTCGACTCACATGCTCATTATGTCCGGTATTACACCGTGAAAATAAACTTTGTGAATTTCCGCAGATTACGGATTAGTTACGGATATAACTGAAAGTTGCAAAAATTTAAACGTGATTTATATCATAATTAATATTTTCTATAGTCACTTTGCAGAGTGCAAGTTTAATGGCATGTCGCGCTTTTGCATTTTGCATGGCCCGTCGCAGCTTCCAGGATTTACAAAGGACTGATTAATTTTTATTTTTGTCGAGTGTTTAATATTTAGTCCTACAACAATTTATTCTTTGAATATTTTATCGCGTTGCAACAAACATTTGTCATATATTTTAAATATTTTTAAAACTAATGTTTGTGAAGAAATATTTTAAGTGAAAAGAGAATAAAGGGATAGGAAAAATGAGAAAAAAGATTGTAGTTAAGCATAATAATAATGAGTTTATTATACAATATATTTTACACGTATAAATTATCAATTTTATATATTCTCGTTAGTCAAGAGCAAACGTTAGGGGTTTGTTTTTCTCGTATCACATAGACGTGACAACGAATGGGGTTACAGACAGCTACAAACTACAAAGGCGGTCGATCGATGCGAAATAAGGGATTAGCAGCTAGATACGAACACTCATCTCATGTTACCGCCATCGTGCATCTCCGATAACGAGATCGGCACGAGTATAGGTAGGATCGCGTAATATCCTTCGCGTAAACCGATGCATATAGCCGATGCGCGCGGGATGCGATGCAAGTCGATGCGATTATACGAGACGTGGACGAAGCGGCGATGCATACACGAATTCATGTACGAATCTCGGTGTTGCATGCGCGTTTAACAGTTAAGATCGAATTTACACGGTGTGCTTTTGATGAGTATTCCGGAAATCGTGAATCATCCTTTTGTACAGATGTATTAATAGGAATGATTCTCGTTTAAGGTAGTTCATGCGTATTATAGAAAGCTATGATTTGTAGAAAGCTGTGTGAGAGAAAGTTATAATGAAAGAGAATGAAATGAATCTTTATTAATCTAAGTATCACAATCATCTATGTTAATTTATAGGTGTAATGTAAACTTTGTTTCATGAAAAAAGAGGAAAATATTGCTAGGAAATTTTAGAGAAATATTTTATTGCGATCCATTTCTTTTATTTTGAGCGGCTCTTTCAAGAGAACAAAGTGAGTCGTGTACATTCAGCATAGACGTGATGCGAGAAAAATGGAAAGGTACTTTATGGAATTGCATTGCTTGGGTATTATCGGCACACACAGATGCACGTGAAGCATCGTCGATATATCGATACGATCGACCTATGATTTTGCAGGAATCACCATACCTCATTGTAGCACCGCGGCATTTATGCGTCAGGGCCGATGGTTAACTGTGCGGAAAGGGTTAATATCGTTCACGTACCTCACACGCGAGCGTGTTCGATACCGTGCTGAGAGGATGGTAACCATGATATCAGCGTAACGTAGAATAACACGATCTGTGGTTTTATACCAAACGATGGGATTCGGGAAGTAATTGTCAATCGAGAGATAGGGCTTCTGAGTAAGTGCCATGGTACTTTAATGGGAAGCCAAATGAATGATCCATACTCGGCTCAAAGCTATCTCTAGAATTTTCTACCCCTCGGATTCGAAATCTCGGCATTTTGTTAATGAGTGCGAAAAAGTTTCATTCAATTCCATCTTTTTCGATAAAATGAGTTTAGTTGTTATATGGCTGCTATGAAAGTCTCAAGTAGTATTCGTGATATTAATTCTAAAAAATACATGAATTATAAAACGGTTCGTGCGATATTTTTTTTCGTGAAAAGGGATTAAAATGACATAAAAAAGATTTAATTATTTACCTAAGCTAAATTTCAACAAAAAATTCTCGAGAAAAAGATAAATTTGCTTGCTGTAGATGATAAATGACAAGGAAGAGAAAATAGAGATAAAGAGAAAGAGAGTGCGATAAATACAGAACGAATAAGCTCTTGTCGGTAAAGTTATCAGTTCTTTTAGGCGACAGATGCGAGTGATTAAAGAACTAATTAAAATCACGTCAGTTGGCAGTCACATTTTTAGCGAGCTCCATCGGTGGAGCTCGTCGATAAGAAGTATCGCGAGTATCGAGCTTCCATCGCTGATGCTACGGCCGTCGTGAAAAACGATCTCAACTTCTAATTAAGTGTAGAACACGGTGCTGCCCGCTAAGTCTGAGCACCGATCTAGTCCGGTCACGCGCTACCTTGACTATTGAAGACGAATCGCGTGTTTTTCCCCGTTCCATTCGCTTCTAGGGAACGATCTTAAGCGAGAGAGCAAAATCATTAGCCGTCTGTTTATACGCGGCGGAATGAAATCGGAAAACACGTTAGCGTAAATTAGATTACGTGTCTTGCACCGAAAAGTTTCCACTCTCATGCTCGCAAAAATCGAGAGATTCTCGAATCGGCGACCCGAATAGAATTTATTTGAGAAGGACGATGCGATAAAATGTAACAATAAATGAGGAGCACGTATAAAAAGATTATATAAAGGAATATGCTGTTATGAAGTTTTGCTCACGACATAACACGAGGATAAGGAAATAATTCTGAAATATTTGTCGAGATGTACAGGAGTCTGGAAAATCAAACATTTGCGAACGCCTCTTCAAGTCTCCGCATCTAAAAGTTTAATTTAATCGAATCCTCATAAGTTTCTTCAATTTTACGGAAACCGCACAGCGACACTAGCGGACCGGCAAATATTATGACAGCAAATTTTCCGAAGCGATCGATGTTGAGGCTGCGATCGCATCGGAGGACTCTTCACGGACTTCGCGCAAAGTTTCCGCGTTGGCTTTAATTAGCAGCGAGCGTAATTGCGCCCGCTTTCAGGCCGATGTTGATTGGAGTGTGCTGACGCGACATTTTTAATAAAAGAACTCGCTTTTTACAAAAGTTAGCGCGTCGCGCGCACGTTGAGCGAGGACGAGAGGTAAATCATTCTCGCCGAATAAAACGTGGCATGTTGTTGCTTCGCTCCCGTCGACACCCGACACGGTATGAACGTTGAGTACGATGCTCGACGGAGATTTTTCTCGAATTACGAAAGTTCTCGCGCTTCCGAAGATAATTAATGGCGCGGCTGCGAGAAACAGCGGCGCAATCGCTCAAACCGCTGCCACGGACGAAGAAGGCGTCGGCGATTTCTTTCATTTTCCTCGCTGCGCGTGTCGCTCGGAATTTTACTCGTCTTGAGGAGATTGCTTTTCCCCTGTTTTTTTCTCAAACGTCCTGTGGCTTTCGCCAGTCATAACGATATTAATAATACAACTTTGTATTTTCGTATTTATTGGTACAAGTGTTTTTTGCTTCTTCTAAATTATTGTATTCACATATTTAACTCGCATTTAACTTGCTTTGTTACAAATTACTAAATTTTACAGATTAATGTAACGCGTTTTAAGAGAAAACGATACGATGAGCAACAAAGTGGAGCGACGAAAACGCTTACGCAGTCCGCGGAAGACGAAAATTCTAGTGTGAGGTTTTTGGTCGTTAAACGCACGATCGTGATATTATACAGTATAATCTCGTGCAATCCGCCGTCTTTAGTAGGGCTTACGAGATTGTCGTAAAATGGATTCCATAAAATCTCGTTGTGCGCGCGATAACTCGATAAAAGTTCGCCACTATCACGTACGTAGTTTCACGAGCGAGCAATGCGAATAATTATTGTGCCACATCAAGCATTTTTCTATTACGCGTCATGAATTCCGCTCTTTCACAGTGTAGCATTATAAAGAAATTATTTCACGGCGGTATTTAACGCGATTACCGAATTTTACGGTTGATCAATACATGACGTTGCTAAATGTTGGTTTTAAGCTTGCACGAAGATCTCGAGCGTCACGAATTACGAATACTGGAGTAAAAATTACGACTGGGGTAAGCTTGCGAAATAGGATAAAACCAAGAAATGTAGACGCGAAGCTCACATTTTGCAATTTTTTCCAGTATTCAGCAGTTTTATTCTTATGTATATGTGCCTTATTTCCTGCTAGAAACGTGCAACGGAGGCAGCATTTAATACGTATTTCAATATTATACGTTTCTCGTATAACATTAAAATAGATTGTAGAAGAAAGAAATTCATGCGATTTAATCAAATCTGCATGTAAGAAGTTTTCTCAACTTTATACGAAGTTATAAGAAAAATGAATGTTTCTTTTGGTTTATACCATTTAAATCGTTGAAAATTTGACAAGGAGCAATTACAAAGAAAATATAGCGGAATTAATTTCGAGAAGTAATTATTTACTAAAAATGACTCTGTACGTCCAAGATATTAGCCCAGTAAAAAACCATAACATATGTAGTATACGGTATAAGTATAAGTGGAGCATTATGGCATAGTCTTGCGTGGAAGGGTATAGTTGAGATATTGCAAGAAGCTGTAGCATCATAAGTGCAAGATGTAGCATCTGGCGACACGCCAATCTCGCGCGAGTGTGGCCGACTTAACGTTGCTGGTCTTAACCGCCTGACGTGATTTGGAGGTCGACATCTCACTTTCTTATCATGCAAAATCCTCAGAGAAGTTTTTGGCTCATTAAGACTTAATTTAATTATTCAGTTTTATTATATGTATATTTAGAGATCCATAGGCTTATGTTACATTTTATTATATTTGAATATTATGAGTTGGAAATTATAAGCCATCACAATCTAAAAGATTACGTAAAATTTTGCAATAGCCTGGATATTTAACTTTTACGCGTATTGAAGAAGCTACGCTACTACTTGCCGGCCAGTCCGGCAAAATGCCGAATCTGACAATGATATATAACTGAGAATAGTAGAACGCTTTTTTCGCGATAACCGGTTGCGTAAGGGTGCATGCGCGGTCGGCCCTCTCGTGTGAGAAACGAGCAGTATTCGGTCGATGTTTATCCATTGCAGAAGCGAAGGAATTTCGATTTTTGCCGTTGCATTGGTGAATTGCGATGAAAACAACATTCCGCGCCGCTGCAACGGCGAGCCGTATATTTTGTCTGCCTGGACTGGTTTTCGCTTCCTCTGATTCCCCGCCTGCTATTTTCCCGCGCGACCGTCCTCTCTCTTATTCTCACTCTTTCACTCTGTTGCTCTCCTTCTCTCTCTCTTCTGTTCAGCACTCTCGGGGCGGCACTCGATGTTTGTTATCGAGCCTGGTTGAGCTCGAACTGGAAGTTTACGCTTGGAGCCCGCCGGGAGGCCTCGGGCTGTATATTCTTTCTGTTTCTATTCTTTTCCTGTGTTTGTCTGTACTACGCTATAGGTACGGTACATTCTGGATTATCCTATCCGAAATATCCGGTTTGCATATGCAATTTTGCCTCCCGATTAGTTTACCGAAAGTTTCCATCGTAAACTGACGTTATAATTATACACAGCATTTTATGGAGATACGGCATAATTTCAAGATACGATTTGTTCTAACTCTTTGAATTTAAGAATCTGATTTACGAATCTGATTAGTATTAGTCCTCAACATGTGATGTAACTGTCGCCTTCTTTTGCTGATTCGTATTTTCGTGTAGCTTGTGGAGATGTTCATAACCTTATATAGAGATACGATTTTTATACCATAAAGTCATTATCCGTGTCTCCATGGTAACTTCCCTAGATGGGTCTTCATAATAACAGTCGAAGTGAAAAGAAGAAAAATATCCCACAGACGATGTTATGAATTTAAGAGCATAGAAAAGGGTGAAAGGACATTTCGTGACAGCGCAGGTGGAACGTCGCGTCGGCATGAAATACCGGAGGGATGAGCGTGCAGATTGTTGTTGCGGAATTGCTTCTCGTTAATCCTGCAATAACAATCCCGGGCAACGTTCATCGCGCAACGCATGTACATGTATATCATCGTTCGTCAGCCTTGCGATTAATTCGAGTTAATGTGTGCGTGGAAGCGTCACGATTAACGCTGCAACCGGTTAATTCGGCTCGCTCGTTTACATTGTTTCCAGAATTTCCCGCGGGATGTTCGTCGTAACGATATCGCGGCTTGTTTCTGACGGTTTGC
This sequence comes from Temnothorax curvispinosus, assembly GCF_003070985.1. Lineage (NCBI taxonomy): Eukaryota > Metazoa > Arthropoda > Insecta > Hymenoptera > Formicidae > Temnothorax > Temnothorax curvispinosus. The sequence continues at coordinate 1,170,455 of NW_020214913.1, read as the reverse complement.
TCCGCGTTGAATAGGTGGGCGAACATCCAACAATTCTCGTTGCTAGCGTCGTCTACCCTCCGTCCCCTGTTCTCGTTCCTCGCACGAACCTCGTACGTACGAAAAGAGCTCGGTATTAACCAATGGTGCGGTCCATTAGGGCAAGACCCCAATCCTTTATGATCCTTTATGGGGCACCAGCACGCCACTTCGCGTGGCGTAATACCCCGTCTCTGGTTGTCCGCTCGTCCCGTAAATTCTGTCTCGAGGGTCGTTTCCGAGACGAGCAGCTGGCTCTCTTACGAGCGTAGCGCCCTTCGCGCAGGACACTCCCGCTTCCCCTTCGCCTCAATATTTCGTTCCCTTCAATTGGCCCGTTAATTTTTTACATCGTCTCATATTTTTTTGTGATATATGTTCAACAGGTTCGGCCGGCTCGGTCGTTCGTTTCACTTGTTGATCATTGACGGGTTTACGCGCGGTGCACATCAGGCTGACTGTAAATTACTGTCTTTCATGAAAATCTTTATTGGACGCGCGAGATGTAAAACGGAGTCATTCGGTGTCGATGCTTTGAAGATTCTGTAACGGTCCGGTAGTTTATTTTGCGAAGCGACGTTGCTGTTTGAAGCGAACTGGACCAGTCTGTCTCAAAGACGAATCTAAATTGTCGTTTCATTGATTTTGTGTCACTGGCGGACGAAAAGAACGAAAATAAATTCATACCTTGAAATATGATTACACGTCTCTATCATTTCACCCCGTGGAAGACTCAAGTTATCACTCGCGGCGAATTGAATCGTTGCCACTTTTTTTTTCGCGCTGCGCGGATTCGAGTGATAAATGGCAATTCGCGTGCTCTGTTTATCACGAAGGGACAGCTCGAAAAGGACTGAAAGGCAGCGGATTGGAACAAAAAAAGCCTCGCATTCGCTTCTCGCGATTGGGCTTGTAAATAACGGCGTCGCAATAAATACTATCTGTCGCGATATCGCGCCTGCGAGCGACGCGACGCGTTCGCGGACGCGCGGCTGGAAAGGGGCAAATTCTCGCGCCGATTTCTCCCATGGTGGTGGTTGGTTATATAACGGCGGCAGCGATGCGGCTCGCCACCGCAAACGCATTATCCTCTCGACGTTCACGGTAATATAATGTGACGATAACTGTCGCGCGCAGATGCGTCGACATTCTGTCCTGTCGATGCTCAGTTAGGTCATCGGCACGCTGTGATCTCGATCCGATTAATCGAGCCCCCGGGCCCCGGATACGACGTAACCGCGTAATTAGGGTGATAACTGCAATGCAGCCATCTGGTCGCGCGCGGCAATAAAGTGCAGCAGAGTCTTTTCGTCTTTCAATTATTCATCAATTCCGTAATGTAATATCCATGTTATCTCGCTGCGCCTTTTGCTTTTCTCAGATTCTTCGATTAATTTGAAATTGATATTTTATTCACGTCGGTCACTGAATAAGTAAGCTCGATATTATGTTGCAAAAGGAAGTAGGAGACACGATGGAAGTTACAGATAAAAAAAAACTCCGGGGATTCTCGTGGAATTTAAATGAGTCGAATTGCAATATATTTTTTAAAGTTTATTTATATATCTGTGCGTGTTTGCGTCATTATAATTTAGTCTGTCAGTTTTTCTTTAACGAATAGCAATGAACCACCTAACTCTTTGGCAGTCGTTTCATTTTGAACAACGATGATGGACAGTTATGGATAATAGCGGAAACGCGCATAGCGCTCATGGCATTCGGCTACACCGTAAACTGCACTTTCGGTCCGGCTCGCGCGCACCAATGCAACCTCTGCCTACCGATTCGCACTAAATTTCATGTCCGTTATACCCGTTACCATATCGACCGTGTCGTCGCGGCTTAACAATAACCGGTTTTTGCATCTCGGTAACACGTGTTACATCGGAGCAGCTTCCCCCTCGCTCCCGAAGGGAAAATCTAATCGCTTCCGAGAGCACGCGATTCAATCGCCCGCTTTCAATCCAGGCCGGATCTCCAGCGAAGCATCAATATGATGCTCGAACACAACCGTGTGCTCTCTTATTGATGGAAAAATAAAACCCCCATACCTGGACATCGCGTCAAATTGGATTTGCAATTTCGCAATACCGTAAAATTTTATGGACTTACGGATTATATAACGAACTTCCTTGTTTATTTGAAATATCAACGTTTAATAGACCCGACCGATTTAATAGGGCTTTAACCTATTTTATCATGTTTAATAAATCGAAATCGAAATATAGCGTATTGTTGTTGGACTGACAATAAAATTACGCGCATGAAAAATATCGATGTATAAAAACGGCAATGAATAGGAAAGGGGGATTAAAATTCTGTTTTATCAAAAATTCGCGTCTGTGAATGACATTGTGACGTTTACAACAATTCATGAAACGCTAAAGCTTTTTCTAAAATTAAAGAATTAGAGTGGCAAATTAGTAAATTGCTTAAAAGCTTATCACTTAGATTAAATCTCGTGCACTTCAGCCCCTGTTTTAGACGAACTGAGGCACTTCTCCCTTCGTTGATCGAAAGAAGAATCCTTAAAGAATTGCTCGTCTGGAGATAGATAAGTGTTCCTCGAACTTCCCGGTACTGGAAACTAAGTTTAATGTTACAGTCGGGAATTGAAAGTTCTTAATGGACTTCTGTTGAATGAGTTTAAATGCGATTTCGGGGTCGACGATCGAAAATGCACCCGAATACCGCAGAGCGGTTGATCGAATCGCCACCTGCGTGTAACATCGATATCTATGGCGGATTAATACCGCCCATTTTAATTGTATCCCAGCGGGGATTGTCAATCTCCGCGATCAATTGATAAGTTGAACTAATTAAGAGCATAGAGAGAATGACGGCCAACGAGTTCGGAAACGATTATCGCGTTGCATTTCCAATTATTCCACAGCCCGTGATTAGCGCAAACCACCTTGCGGGTCGATTATCAATTCGGACCGATCAATATTAACCCTATTCGCTCCAACCATGCCTTTCGTGTCCCACGAATTTCTAACAGTCGTTTGTTCCGGAAAACAAATGATCGTGGGAGAATCCCCTCCACGCCGGAAAAAAGTTATTGTGGCAGGGAACCTCAGGTAAAAATTTCAAAGTCCTAGCTCATTTACTCTCGAAACGGGGAACAATCAAAATCTCGGTGGGACATGAAAGTGCATGGTTGGAGGATTACGTCAGTGTTGTGTGAAAGGTAAATGAGCATTTTTTTCGATAAAAATGTATTTTTGTGTATAATTTAACCGTATTTAAAATATTTTTATCGTTAAAAAAGAAATTTAACATTCCACAGAGGTCTATTATGGCCCAGAGGCAGGTGGAAGAGGTGGGGAGGAGCTACGATTATATAAAAAAAATTAATATTTTTACATAAAAAATATCTGTCACACTTCAAATTCGCCTTTTCTTATTCAGAAATTCTTTTTCTAGCATTCTTTAAGTCCTTAAAGTCCTTCTGTATTATTTAAAAATTGCCAAATTTGCGGCGACGAAATTAAGTATTCCTATTTAATTAATAATTATCTCATATTTTTTTTCTCATTTGCACTACTTTTAGCTTTAATTTGCGTTTTGGTTCATTAAGCTTCGTCAATTTGTTCGTGAGTTATGATTTTTTAAGTAAAACGAGTCGTAACGTGTGTTTGTCAACATATAATTGTTGTAAAAAAATATTTAAATAAATGATTTTCAAATGTTCTTTACATTGATTTTTAGTCGAAGGTACAAAGATATTATAATAATTTTTGGGGAATTTTTCAAAGCTATTAACATTATAAAAAACACGTGGGACTCGAAAGTGCATGGTTGGAGGATTATTGGGGCGAAAAAAACGTTGGAGTGAATAGGGTTAAATACAATGATATCGGCAGACAACGATTGATTGGTATCGCAGTGTAAATGGTTCATATCGCGATCTAATAAATCTTTCCTGAATATTCCCGCGTTCGATAACCATTTGTTATATGTGTATTGAAATTGTTTAGTTCGGTTGGTTAACGAATCGGCTAACAATTATTCTTACTTGCCATTGTCGTCAAAATCTCACTGTCTATTTTATATGTCAACTAAACAGACAAGTGGTTTACAAAACCGCAGACCACAACTCGCTGTGCGCTTTTAGATAAGTCATCCATCGTTGGATAACGATATTTAGCCTGCTGATAACTGGCTGTGTAGATATCGAGTATGAATGCATTGGATTGTTAAAAATTTAACTTCTATAATTTGCAGAAAAATATCGTTATATTTTGTAATAAAGAGAGAAAGGGAAAGAGAAAGAGGGAGAGGGATTATTGAATAATTATATTATATTTTTCACGACAATGAGATAATGACAGTTTTAGTAATAGTAATTATAGTCATCAGTTTTCTCGGCATAAAGTTTCATGGAATTCGCGAAGAAATGTTTTTGTGCTCCTCCCCTGTTTTGTGGCTCTGCAAAGCCACTGGCAGTGGAGCTCCATCGACGCAGGAAATTACATCATGGACAAGCCGGAAATGACGCGACGAACGAAACGACCCCGCTTGGCCGTACCGATGTAGCGCTTCCATAAGGAAATCCTGTCAATTCATGATCCGCGAACATCCGTACTTTGTCAGTGTAATCTGGGTAACAGGGTTGCGCGAGCGCGAACAGAAGTATTGTAAGCGTAATCGACCATTGATCTGTGTAAAATAGTACATACTGTCATTTGAACGCAGAATATCTTTAACTTGTTAGTATTATATGATATCACGATATTTTTATACACGTAATAATTAACTATAATTAACAACATTTATACAAGATAATTGCGCGTCTTTCTCCTTCTCTCTTCGTTACTGATATGTTATCCGCTGCTCTTTAATTCGCCCTGCATGTAATGTGGATGTGGTTGTAACGTAGATCTCTTCTATTTTTCAGGTGAGTGTGTCTACAGCCCGAACTTTTTGAGCCACGCGTAGTATGCATCCTGGGAATTCTTTCGTGAAAGCCATGGAGAAATTTTTCAAGAGGTGAGTCACGCGCGCGCGGCATACCTTCATCCTCTGGCGTATATCGTAGGCACGTACGTCCGTTTGCTAAATGCAAGCCATTGTCATAACAGATCGCTTCTATTCCGTGTCCTCCAAAAATGACTATTTAACATTCGGATGCTGAACATTCGCATTACGGAACGAACCTTGCTAATTAGACTAGGAAATACGTGACGAACATTTGCATTTCTCGATGGATAAAGTTATGTTAGACAATATTTGACGTAACTATAACTGTGCGATTTTATATGATATTATGATAATAATATTATAATAATATAACATAATTTTATACAGCGAAGATGATGAAGTGAAAAGTCGGTTTAATTAATTATATAATTTAATTTTAATATAATTTTAATGTGTCTCTATATAATCGTATCAGTAATACGGTACACAATAATGTTACCTCGCGTACTCAAAAATTCAATTTTATATAATCGAAACAATCTTTGTCGAAGATGCCGGCAAACACCGCGATTGTTCACGGTTGTTTGAAAGTGGTCGTGGCAAAAATATGAGTGCAGAATCGGAAATAAGAAAGGGGGAGCTGTGACTGACCGTAATGGCACGTCAGTCCTATATCTGTCCTAAAAAGGAAAGCGCAAGTCGACCGAGAAAATCGGTGTTCGCGTGGTCGCGACATGCCATTATCGAAGGGCTCAAGTGACACACTCCATCCTTTCTCCTCTTTCCGGATTTATCGTTATCTCCCGCTGATAGCTTCCCCATTCGCTCGCGTTGATCATGAGTCTATAGTCGCTAGAGCTATCCCCGCAAGACAACGGGGATACAAAACGTTTCGTATGGTGTAAAACCTTTACAACGAGACCACTTCTAACAAAAGAACAAATTGTACTCATCCTCCGGCGTTCGGCCGTTTATACTACAGAGATGTTTATTTGGAAATACCGAAGAAATTTCGCTAAATATTTGCACTTGCAAACGTACATTGTACCGAAGTAAATTCGCAAAAGAATTCTCGCAAATATTTGAGGAAATTGAAGAAACATTTGTTTCTTTGATTATTTTTATTTATTCTCTGATAAATCGAACGTGGAAAAAATATTAACCAGTTTTTCATGTTTTTTTTTCGGGTTTTGACGCGACACTTTTTTGGTATATTTTTTCCGAGTTGCTCGTCATGCTGTCTGTGCACGGATAGATGAATAAATATAAAATATTGCAAACATTTTATAAACACTAGCAGTTTATTTAGTGCAAAGCTTTTTCTGAAATATGTGAATAAAAATTTGCGAGATTTAAGAAGGTGGCAATAAAATATATATACACATAGGCATCGATGAAAGTGTGCAATAATCTCATTTTGATAATCACGTGAATCTAAAGCATTTGCAATAGAGATATTTCTTTTAGGGAAGAAATGACCCGTCGTCACTTCGTTAGAGAGTCAAAGTTTCGCGGAAATTGCACATGAAACTGTACGTGAAAATTCCTTTCAGATACCTTAACGCATGAAAACGTCATTCAAGTTTTTCTGAAAAACTAACGATGCTGGGGATGTAACGTATTTTAACGTTTATGTTTCGCTAATTTGTCCTCGTTTTTTTCACGTTTGCGGCTTTCAACTACACATTTTAGCATTTATTTTGAAAAGGACGCATGTCAGGCGTTAAAATTTATCTTACAAATTATTCTGTACGCTTTAATGGTTCACATGCGTTATAATTTTGATTTGTTTTTTTATTTTATTTTTTATTAATTATGCACGAATCTCTCTCTCTCTCTCTTTCTTTCTTTTTCTCTCGTTAAAAAATAACTAACGATAAGTGAAGGAAAATCTTCGGAAAACAGGAGATTTTTTTAGGGAATGAACAAAGGTCAGAATGATTTTTCCTATTTTCATCTAACCAGGGGAAAGATGAAGATCGTCGGAAGCACGCGCAATTACTTAGGTCAACCTCAAGTCGGACCCTTTTCAAACGATCTCTTCATTTAGACATACACTTTCTCTACCTTTCCCTCGAGCACTTTTATACGATGAAAAATATACCCAGAAGAAGCATCTGAAGAGGAAATTTCCAGTTTATTCGTGGCGTGTTTAGCCCACATGATTACTGTGAAGATGCCGCGAAATACCGTTGTCATAATTCGAAACAGGATATATTTTCAACCACGAAATATGATATAAGTGCTTTCCATCCCTAGCTAATCGCGCTATTTTTTTGCGTGTTACGATAAAAAATTTTTAGATACGATTTTGTTTTATATCGCAACAAATTGTTCAAGTGTTGCAAATGAAAATCGAAAACGCTTGCTTGTAAAACGGTAAATTGTCGGAGATACTGTGTGTATACGACGCACGCTGCAACGTACACGCGTATCTCTTCAGGGGTCTTCCCGAGCGTAATGCGTCTCACGGATACGGTGGGGAGAAAATCAAATGGTGGAAACATTCCGGCGGTGGAGAGCGAAATGTAATTCCACGGAGATCATGTTCGCGGCGTTTACAGGGACATGCATTCGCCCTGGAGGAGGACGCGCTACCGCGTCCCAGCGCGGTAACCGAGATTCTATTTCGAGGGCTTCGCTTCCCCCTTTCCTTCTTCTCGCGTTTCTTGATTAAAAGTGCCGGCTGAGGAAAATTGCAGGCAGCGCCAGGTCCCGTCCTCCCTGACGTCGTACGCGATCGTTTGTTCGTTTTATCAGATCCCCGCGGAAACGCTCTCATTGCTTCTACTTCACTCGTTATAAAACAGAAACCTTATTAGTGTCACTCTCAGCGATATATAATATATTTTTTCAAATGCGCTTTTTAATTGCTGTTTTAATAGCATGATGTATAATTTACCGTAAAGAGCGGAGACTCTCTGAGATGTCGACCATTATTCTCATTCATCACGAGTCGGAGATGAAAGTAAACAGAGTTATAAGACCGTATTTTTTATATATATGTAAATGTTACTAAGAACACTACCAGGGGAAACGGCATTGATTTGAGCGCTTTATGACGCGAGGAGAGTATTAACTATTTCAAGCGCGTACGCTCGGGTGAATAGCATCGCGCCGTCTATTTCTACGCTCAGATCTCGATTCGACGGTGACGAGGAGCGGGCAAAGAGGAGCCAGGAGGTGTCGCGGCTATGAATACATTCGTGCCACGCGTTCGGAGCGTGCCGCGACAGGAGTTGCCACGTGCTCCTCCATCTGTTCTCATTGCGTGTGCATTCACCTATTACGCGAACGCGAGGGATTTTCTGCGGATCACGGCCAGATCACGTGCGTTTTATACGGCACGCGAGAACGGAATTGTTAAATTAGAGACGCTGCAGTTATCAATTGAATTATTCTACGGAGAATGCCGCGGTAGAACAGCCGCGAGCAACTATGTCTCGTTATCCACGTCGAAATATCCGAGGAATCTGAATTTTAATTTTGACTACCGCTCCGCCATTCTGCCATTCTTTTCGAATTTATTTTGTCGTATTCGCTTTTTTAGATCTCGCGATGTTTTAAGTTTTCGCTTCAAGATACACCCTTATGAAACATGAATTTTTTAATACGCATTTTTATCTCACGTGTTTAGCACAATTTATTTTTATCGCACGATATTTGCTTCGAACATATTTTTGAATGTTGGAATATACTCCACTCGAGCATGCAAATTTGTGCCGCAGCTGTGTGTAGAAGATGGTAGAAACACGGCCCAGATGATATATTACGAGCTACAGAAAAATTGCGGCGAGTTTACTCGCGATCGTAACACCCACCCACACACACACACATTCTCCCGAAAATCCTTCTGTTATAAACAACGTAGAAAATCGTATGACAACATATTTTGTGAGTGCCGGGCCGCGCTCTGTATCTGAAAACATTCTATGGTCTCGGTACAAGGTGCGCAATAATTTCTCCGTAAATGGGCGTAGCGGCTGATAATATCTCCGAGTGTGTGGCAGTAAATCATCGCGAAAGTTGAGAGCGTGAAGTAAATTGAAACTATCTTATCCCGTTATCAATTCTCGGGCTCTCAGCTACATTTCTGTTGTCAAAATTTACTCGTTCCCGTCTCGATTATCTCGCATGACTCCCTTGCATCAGTTATTCCCGGCGATTTGTTCATTCGCTCGTCGAACGACACGTTGTGTTTGTGACTCTGATTACTAATGAAAATATTGATGCAATCATCTACATTTCATCACAAAGTTGATTATATTTACGATTTAATTACAGTTTACTTGCGAGTTACGCAATTAAACGCAGCGTAAATAATGATTCCTGTTACTCTGCAAACCCTGCCAATAATAGTAATCAATTTCCGCTTCTCTAAGCGTATACGCGTGAGTAAATATTTCTCGGCGCAAGTTAGTCGAGAGATTTCAATTTCCTTCGCGAAATACTCCCATTACACGCCGAATGGGTTCTCGTGCGAAGAGTGTAAACACCTATAAGACAAACGAAAAGGAGATGCAGCTATGATTTCTGCAATATTATAAAGTTCCTCTGATTTATCTTCCGAGTTTATAGCTGGCAATCGCAGTGAAACGCGAGAAGGAATCGAGGCCCGACGTGAGCAAGGGCGGAGGCGAGGGAGAAGGTAGGGGTGGAAGGAGAACAAGCAAGATACTACGGCAATAGAACGGAGCATCTGCACGGACGAACGATCCTCGGATACGAATCAGCTCAAGACGATTAAGAACCTGAAAGGGTAAGGGGAAGGGAGAAGGATGGCGACCAGCAGATTGAGTAGGTGGCCCTGATCGAGATCGGAGTTGCTTTAGGTCGGAATCACCGTTGTTCCGGGTCGTTGACTCAAACTACTGCGATTACTATTACAGTTCGATTTATCGCGGCTTTTAAGCTTCGCTTATTTCCATTTAGTTTTTTTCTGCCCTTTCACTTATTCCATATATTGCGTATGTTATTAATATCTGTAACGTATGTGACATTTCCATTTATCGTATGGTTTTCGAAATTATTTTTACATTTTTTAATAACGATAATTAATTAGAATCATGTGATTTATATCTGTTGTTTTTTAATTGTGTCTCGTTAGTTTTATTGCTCTTTGAGCATAACGAAGCTCTAACGTACTGTAACTTGAACTCTGTGTAATTCCGTATTGAGAAGGTGGCTGTGCCGACTATCGAAAACCGGAGCGGTACATACACTTCGGCCGCTATTCAATTTCTTACACTCGAGTTTCTCGGGATCTCTCACACCTCCTCCAGCCCGAAACTTTTCAGACACGTGCCCGGGATCTGGGATGCTGCACGTTTTCTCAGCGCGGAGTGCTCGTTTCTCTTCGTCTTCGATCTGGCGGCATCGAGTCCCGTTCGATGCCTAGAAGATCGAATGGCAGATGTCTTTTCGAATTCTCCTTCGAGAACGTCTCGGGTTGCCCGTGGCTTTCTCACACCGTATTTTATGTCATTCGCCATTAACAGCGTAACCTTTTCTCCGGCTGGTTACACATATCGCGCAATGTCACGATGTGAAATTTAGTATTGCAAAAAATTGGACAGCTTTCTTTCGGAATTGAATAGCAAGAGTGACAGCAGCAAACTATCATTTTCAACTCGTCGATATATTTTTGTTTAATTAATAACTCACGACAAAAGATAAAACAATACATAAATATATAATATAGGTATATATAAAAATAATATATAACGTTTTAATAATATAAATGTTACGAAATATAAAATTAATAAAGTTGCATGATATTGCGTGAGAAATTATACGAAAATAAAATTGTAAGTTAAATACGTAGTTTGTGATCAGCTATGACGAATTTTTAACTCTAAAAAATTTTGCGGTTAGACAAAAAAATTTTCATAATCTCTGGAAATAATTTTAGCATAAAAAACTTAATGGGAACCTAAAGATGACAAAGATGACTCGGATTAAAATATTCGTACGTTGAAGGATATATTAATATGCACATATTGATTAAAATATTATTAATTTCGGGTGCCAAAGTCCAAGATATTCGAGATTCCATTCCCTGTCTCCTACTTCGAATGATCTTTAATCCATGACGAAGTTGGCGAGGTGGATTTCGTGACGATGACAACGTCGAACGTTACCACGAAATGTTTTCGAAGTGTAATCAACCGTGGATGAGAGAAAGCCGGTTGGTTGGCCCGTACATGTGCGAAATCTCGTTCGTGGGAGGCAACTTAAAGTGCACTTTGGACTTTAGCGATGTCTCCTTCCAATCTGTCGTATTGCGTCATTTTGATTTTCTCTTCCGCTAAAAATAAACTCTAGGTAGTAGATTCAGAGTTAGAATGTCGAATGGGTATTTAATCTTTTAGTCAAGCAAGACCTCAATCTTGTCAGTCATTACTTATTTTTCGGTTTTTGTGAATTTATATACAATATCAAAGAAATACAAGACCGTCAGAAAACTGATTAGCTTCAAATCTTGTTCAACAGCTTTTTTGCATTACCTACGATTATTTTGCCGCAAGATGCATAAATGTGTACCGGAATATATATTAAAATTTAATTTCGCGTGTACAACACTGCGAGAGCGTCTGATATTTTCGCTCGAGTTAAATGAATAAAACGAATCGGCGGTGTAACATAATAATGCTTTAACGATCGTTAAATTATTTGTATCTTTCGCACTTGCACATCCTCCCGCTCCTTCTCGCTCGTTTATTGAAGACATAAACCAGATCTCGTCGTTTCTCAGAAGCGGATATTATACTCAGGAATGTAGCATATCCATTACATCCGACATCAGGCCTCAAATCTTCCCTGCTTCTCGGAGGCAGCTATCTCGTATAATCTGCTATCGACTGAATGCGAAATATGTTCCATTACATAAACGCCTGTCAATTCATTACCGCGGGATCTATATCCGATCGGAGAAACAACATGTAGAATCTGTAGACAAAGAAAGAAAGAGAGAATAAGTAATCCCCTTTGATGCCAAAAAGTAATGCCGCACTCAAAGATATTTCTTAACAATCGATATCACAGTCATCATGACTATTGCAGCTTAAATTAACACGTACAAAGTAAATTCTTTACGCGACACGATAGCGATCGATGATCTGACGTCTAAAGATTTAAAGGAAATTTTAGAGTTTTGAAAATATAATCAAATTTATCTAATTTCATAATAGATTTTATTAAAAATTGCAGGCACGCAATTTTTGCCTGAAGTTCTTAGCTATATTAGGCCAAAGTCAAAGTTTTTTTTTTTAATGCCATTTTTCAAGCGCTGTAACGACGACTTTTTCTGACGAAAGTTTTTTTCTGCAACTAAAGTGTCTCCGAGGGAGACGTGTCAATTAAGAAAGGAAAATGGGAGCGCGTTAGTCAAGGGCTAATTATCGAGTTACAAAGCCGTAAGTTCAAAGCCAAAGCCATTTCCGAACTCTTGAGCGAAGGTTCCTTGCGGCCCTATAGATTCTGACGTCACAAGGCAGCTAGCCTTTAGAAGGAGACGAAGCATCGTCCTGGGACGTTGAGGAGATACGATATCATCTCGTAAAGGAGGAGGAGGAAGCATCGTGTGTCCCATCTGTACCCAGCGGGCGACATCCTCTCATGGCTTTGTCTAGTCGCTAACTCGCCCTAGGGGTTTCCTCGCAAGAACAGACTTGCTGTGTTGTGACCGGCCCGTAGTTACACGCAGTCTCCTACAGTCGGCTTACAGTACGTTACCATCATCACTGTCTGTTGTCAAAGGAACGCAGTGTATTCCGTACTTGGTGCGCTTCGCTAATTAAGAGAATATGCCGCTCCGAGAGAAGTTCATTACAAGTACACAAGGACGGGTCGGCTTTTTCTGACTTGTAGCGCGCGACCGTTGCTTATCTCTCGCGTGTTTACTCTACCTAATAATTAAAGCGGCAAATCAATACGAGGGGAAAGAGTGTCATGTTTTTGCGAGAGTTAAAGTAATATCTCCGTAAGTTAAATTTTTAAACGTTAGTTTCAAATTCCGTCACTCGCAGCAAAATTCGCGCAGATCCGGAAGCTTTGCATATCAATTTTCGCGATATTGATGTTAATATCGCGAGGCAGTTTATTTGATATTCGCGCTACGTGACAGAGCGCAGGGCGTTTTGATCTTCGTCATGTCCTGCTCGATGGAGCGATGCGGTAACATATCGACACGTGCAATCGCCTGCATGCATCAAGTCACGTGCGACAACTGATATACGTTATGTCCCTCTCTATCTTACGCAAGCAGACCGTCCCTGTGTCTTCCTCTTCCTCCTACGTCCGAACACGCTCCGGCAACCCAATTATTCGACGCTTATACCACAAACACACTGGCTACCGTAGACAAAGCCACTGGAACGTGTTAAATGGGACTAATGTGCTTACGTATGTTCTGTTTGATCGACCATTCCTGCGCAGTCGAGCGGGAATCTGTGCCACTGCGATCATCCGATATTGCAACATAATTTAAGCGAGCAGATTTAAATACTGAAAAAAAAAAACAGAACGAGACATTTCAAACTTCCATCATTTGAATCAATTTCCGATATACCTCGAATGGCTAGAATAATTATTAATTAATTATTACATTATAATTAAAGTAATAACGTAAAATATGTGTGCACACTGGAGAGCTTTTATGTATTACATACAAGTTGATATCTATATTAATTAATTAATTAATAATTTTAATCTGCGATATAAAATTATTTTTCTTTCATGTGAGAGCTTATTAGAGAAAGTTAAATATTAGACGTGAGCTTTCATTTTGCGGCCTTTATTATCGGATATTAAAATACGGATAATTTAATCGGTTGCGAAATTCGCGGAATCTCAAGTATGCTTTTACTCGTAACATTAAACTCCGCGGCTCGCCGACGGGGATTTTAAAGGAATTGTGATTATTTTTTTAAAACTACCGCTTTAACAAAGAACATCCGGGCTGCTTTGTTCTGTTGTCGTTAGCGAATTAAACCGGCGAGTTTACGTGGAGGATGTCTGGGCGCGTGGACTCGCTCGGGATGGTTGTTAGCGGTGAACGATAACGCGATTACATTTGCGGCCGTACTCTCGAAGTGACCGGTAGTTCAACCGCTACCTCTTCTTGTACACGTAGCGCAAATTTCAGGGGTGCATCATCCAGCGGTGGCGATATGTGTAGGTATACTCGGGCAACTCGGGAACCGGCCGGAGAGCAGAAACCGGCAGAAACTACTTAGGGAACTATCATTAGCCGAATGCGGATTAATTCTTGTTCTTGGTCTACCGCGGCAAAGCGAGAAACGGCGAGAGATATCCGACTGTATCGGCATGTAGCGTCCCTCCGTATAACGGGCTGATAACCAGAAACATTATCCCGATTGCCAAAGCCGCCACTATAACGCTGATTTTTTTTATTTTACCCTCGTAAATCGCCTATTCGCCGATTGACGTCAGTTTTTTTACGTCGGCTGGACAATTTTAGACTTCCATGTGAGCGCACATTATTTAAATTGTTATAAATTCTTGATTTTTTGCGGTAACAGAGCAATTAATTTCGCTTATAATTAATTAAATTAAAAGATGTGTTTATTGAGAGATGGGCGAAACATCGCCCAATTAACCTAATAATTAACAATTAATAGAATAACATACATTAATAGTGTTAGTAGCGATTTTAAGGTACTGTAATTTAATTAATTAAACTTGGTTTATAGTTAGGTTGGTAAATTGATCAGATAAAGATATTCCATACACAAAGGTACGCGGTTCTCATTCGGATTATTCTATGTATTTCTCCGAAATCTTCATTAACCAACAATATAATTGCGACGCGTAATTTTCAAAGGGGACACTAAACTCAGGGGGTTAAACTTGTGCGATAGTCTCAATGTTAACGTCGTATTAATGGGGAAACAATGCAATCCATTACCTTGTCATCGACCATGGCAAAGTGCGCGATGTTACATTATATTACGTCGCAGGGAAAGTTCGCAGGGCACACAATGGCACTTCTTGGCAACTGTAATTACATAAATTAAGTTTAATCAGCACGTCGCGCGGTCCTGCCACGCCCGCGAGACTAATTTCGTTTGCAGCCCCGAATCGGTGCCGGGGTCGAGCCGCGGTGCTTCCTCCAATCTCCATTGTCGCCGATTGTTCAATTACCAGCAACATCTAATTCTGATTTATCGTGAGTATCGCGCGGTCGAATTGAAATGAACGCCATTGTTCGGCTCTCCATCCGGTTAATTTGACATCGCTACCGAAAATTCGCAATCCTATATTTATATTTCCAACGTACAACGTAAATTTATTATGAGTTTTATTTGTGTCAAAATTATTTAACTGCTTTACATAAAATATAAATATAGAAGCACGAAACCTTTTAATATTGCATAAATCGTTTATAAAAGAACAGTTTTACAAAGATTTACGCGAAAAACGAAGAGATACATTAGCACTACAATTTTGCATCATTGTGGATTGTAGAGAATATAATACATAGACAATAGAATATAATCGATGGAGGTTGGCTCGATTGTTTATGCGATCTCAAATAGTATCGCGGTATCGAGCGTGTAATTTGTAAGTGGAACTTGGCATAATTAGGTTATTCAGCTCGCATCCTCGAATGAGTGGCACATTAGTTGGAGTATCAGTCTCGTTCAAACAGCTATTATGACGTCGTCTATAATTTTAGCGTATCGAGGAGAGATCGATGCGATATTCCTGCCAGCGGTTTCCGCTGTACATAGTATAAGAATCACGTTCAAAGTTTCGCTGTGCTTTTACGTCATTCTACTGTCATGCATTACGGCGCCATGCGACGCTTGGAAAAGAATATGATCCTGTTCAACGCGTCACGTCCAGGCGTCTGTACGTGACGTGTTAAAATTACCGAGAACTATAAAAGTTTTATGCTGTCATGTTTTTAGACGCGTTCTACTCATTTCTGAGATTTTTTCCGATAATCCGTCCGATTAAACACTTTCGAATGCTAAAACACTCGAACAGGTATATTCCGGCGTTTACAGCTATTACGTTTCGAGGCGCAACGCGTTCCTCGACGCTTTGTGGAAGGACGTAGTTATCGCGGAAGGATTGCCTCAGATAGGAGTGACGATAGCCATTTCGTGGTGAGCCACTCGTCGGAGAATAGTCGACTCTGATTAACGGCACCACAAAATTACCGGGCTATCCAGAGTTACGTTCACTCAAGCTGTATATATAAAAATCCAGCGCATACCGTCTGCTTAGTAAATCTTTTTATTCTTCTTTTCTTTTTCGGATCTTCATGTAAAGAATAGCCGCTGTCAACGAGAAAACCTCGTGAACAACAACGTTCTTTAGACATTAATTATTGTATAAAGATTATTAAAAAATAATTTTATTACTCTTATCTATTTTATTACCGCAATTATTATACTTAAAGTAAATCATTAGTTTATTTCGACGTACCTTGATGGAATTCTTTTACTTTTTTTTTTATAAAATTTCTTTCATTGGCTCGATTCTTTATGTAAGGAATAGTTATTGTGCACAACAGAAAAATATTTCTAGATCATAATCGCGTTATACGAATAATTTATTTGTTCCTTTTATTACTTTTCTATATTTTTTATTTTTCATCAATAGCATCTTTTATCAGAAATGTAACGAAATATATGTTATCATCAGAAATACGATGAAGCATATTAACTAATAAGCTATCAATAACAGAATGAATAAAATTCCGTTTCTTGTTATTTATTGAATATACTATTTTTAACAAGAAGACAGTTTATTTTGATGATTTCTCATGTATGAATATTTAACGATGTTAAAAGCTAATTGGATTAAATTAACAATTTGAATAATATACAAGTTTTAATGTTGTTCAGCAAAATGTGTTATAAACATGTGTTTGTAAAGTTCAGTATTATTTAAATTAAATATTCAAAATTTTGCTTTTAGAAAATGCATATTTATAAGATATTTTATGGTATAAGATATTTGTTTTAATAAAAAGCATTCAATAAAACTTAAAAAATAATATAAATAACTTTTAAAATTTTTTAGAAAGATTATTTATACATAATATACATATACACACGCGTATTACCTTATATCTTTATTTTAATTAGTATACAAGCATCTCTCGAAAAAGATACTTTGTAATTTAATTATTTTATATCATTATTATATGTTACATAACACTATCTCAATATGTTGTTAATAATTTCCCAAGAATAAAAATTGAAAAATCAGATAACAGAATTAATTACGCCATATAATGAACAACATCGAATAACTATATCATCTTATAACAGCGATTATTCTTCCAATGGTGAAATAGGATACATTTTTGAAATATTACACTCTTACCGCGGCATTTCATGGAAAATAAATAGAACACGAGTCCCTTTGTTCATTAATTCAAGCGGCCTTTAATTAGCGGGAACGCATAATGGTATTTTTAATTCAATCGCGCAAAATGATGGAGAATTCCAGGCGTGTTCCGTGTTACGCGTCATCAGTAGCATAGAAATGCCATTCTTGGCAATGTTACAAAGCCACCACATACATACACGCGTCGCCCGTTTGTAATAAATATATATTTCATTTAGGCAATGCGCTGACCTTCGAAAGAGTTCTTGGCGTTGCACTTAAATGACAAGGGTTTCGTCCTTTTCGTAATTTTAAATCGCGAACGGGAGCGATTCGCGGACGCGTTTCCCGGAGCGGGCGAGATTTACGGCAGATAATTACGGATTCTGTCACGATTATATCATCCGACCTCGAGGACCACGTCGTCCCGTGCCGAGCACCGTTTCGTCGGTCGTCACGAAGATCGAGATATCGGGCGGAGTTTGCGAAAGTGAAGATTGGATGGGGTAGGAAAAGAACAAACGGGGAGTAGAGCGAAGTTACATCCATCTTATCTGTCGATTCGTTGCCAAATGAATTCGCGACGCAATCCAATCGATCGATTAATCTTCCCGCGATGAATACCATCTTCCCCGACTCGCGTAACCATTCTTCCAGAGAATTTCAAACGTCACGAGACGCGACTCCGCCGGTCGCTTGACGTATGGCGTCTGCATAGTGTTTTAATCTACGTAATGGACCCACATCGATAACTGTGGCGCGGTCGGCGCAAATGTAGCCTGGTATACGCGATAAACGTGTATGCGGGAAGCGGGTAACATTATACATAACGTGCATTCACGCGCTTCTCCGTGGTCCCCTCAATGAGAGCGATTAATAACCGCGTCGCATAGCCGCGCGTACGGTCTCGATTCCCCGCGGTGCAATTTTTGCCGCTTTAAATTAATTATGCAGCGATCGTGCGCACCAGGCTCGTGTGCCGGAGAGATTGCGAGACGTCGGCGTCGCGCGCCGCGATCGACGGTTCCCCTCTCTAAACGTCGTACAAATTGAATTTCATCAGGCGCACGTTGTGCACACTCGACCTCGGTTTCATGGGCCTTCGGGCGATATCTCGCAACGAAGGCGCTTCCGCGTGTGTAGTACACCTGTCGGGGAGAACAAAGCGCAAAGTGTAGGCGAGCAGGTGCGGGGGACGGGGCGCTGTCGTCTACATTAATTCAATTAAACCGGGATAAGAGTTCCGGGGCGATCCGATCGGCGGGACAAAGGTGTTAATTGCCGGCCGTTGCCGCGAGAAATTAAGCAGGGCGTGATCGAAACCGGGTCGGTTCGTTCACATACTTCACTTTTATTTCCGCCTCTTCCTCATCTCGCTCGAACGTTCCTCCAGTGACAGACTGGATGGATTTAACTTTTAACGATTACATTTTCTAACTTTGCGTTTTCTATTAGATGTCAAATGTCGCCTATTCTGCTGCCTTATCAACGCGATCGGTATCCCATTTAACTAAAAAGGATTGTTTTCTCACGAGTGCGTCGCAGGCGTAATTGATGAGGAACCCGAGGCTTTTCTCTCGACGTGTTTCAAGTTTCAAGCGCATACCACATCGCTTTCTCACGTCCTAGCTCTGATACTCTCTTTGAGATGTTCCTGGCTGCAATGCATGGAGTTGGAATTTTTATCGTTGCCTTAATTAGCAAGCGGCTGCACGATGGCGAAGCGAGTGCATGTTTTGCACAGGGTAGATAACTTGCGCATGGACATATGTAAGATTGACAAAAACGAAGTTCTTGGGTAAATACTCTCATGTAACAGTGCTGCTACGTGTGTAAAATGACCTCATCTCGTCGGGAGAAGAACAATCCCCGGTAATCGAGGCCGTTTGCGTTGCGTCGTGTGCAGGCGAGATGCGGTCGTTGCAAGAACCGACGAACGAGTTGGAGGTGGATTAGAAACTCGTTTTAGAGCCGCGCGTGGACGAATTGGACGGACAGGGGGGTTTAAATCGCGTTTCTTATATACGCCACGTATAAACTTCACTTTCCTGCACCGTTGCACCGAGGCGAGAGCTCGATCGAGCTACCTGTAACGTGATCGCGGACGGATTATGTCATTCAGCTCTGACTTATCGATTACCGTCTTACTGCCTCCATTAATGTCGATCACTGCCATTGCCTTTATCGCGGTCGATAGCGATTGGCTTCGTTACAGCTGATCTTGCTCTTGTATCGCGTGTCAATCATTTAGACGACTCGTCTGTATGCCGCTAATAGGTTTATTGATCACGTCTCGTTGCAATTCCTTTTCTAAAAAGGAGATGTGAAGTTTATTGTTGCCGCTTTTCCGCGATGCCGATTGGTTTTCTTGCTGCGCTTACTTCATTTGCAGCTGTCATTGTATATTTTGACAGTTGTGTATAATAGGGTTAATAGTGAAATGTTAAAGATAAATAGCGCGCGCGTAGCGCGCGTCTGCAGTGTCTAGTAATATAAATTTATCATTATGTCGACGTGAAACGCGAAATGTTAAGCCGAAATTTCCACGCTATATTTATAATCTTTGCTTATCGGATAAAGCATACGATCGCACAATAGAATCTGCAAAATCGATATGTGCCAGTGAGCTTAATTTATTTCAGCATTAATTAATAATTATACGTTGCCGTTAATTAGATAGTGATTAGCGTTCAGTGTGCGAGACGTGGAAGTATGCTTGTCGAAGCTGCGCGCGCTCGGCGCAAGGATAATCCGAAAGTAAATCACGATGCTTATTCATGCAAAATTGGTGTTTGTCAACGACTTATCGACGTGCGCGCAATTTCGGAGGCTCCCGCGCACTCTTAGCAATTTGCCGTGGCGTCGAGCACAGCTTCGAAAATTCGTGGATTTCGCGAAGTAGGGTAGATGACGTGCGATAGCTCGGCTCCGGCGGCTGGAAAGGAGCGGAAGGGGCAAAACTCTCAAGGCTCTCGCGCTACGTGACCAGGATATAACGCGACAGTTTTCGAACAAACTTGGTATCCGGCGGTATTACATAGTATTACAGTGCAAATATGCAATTCATTCGCCGCAATGGCGAAACTACAGGTCGAACTTCCATTATTGAGCGCCGTTCTCCCCTCGTGCCGACACCGAAACACTTTAGCTCGCGTTTAAATATGTAGCCGGCTTATTGTTGCATTCTGTCATTGAAACTTTGATTTGCGCCATTAACGTCTTATCTACTCGATACAACGTATTCTTTCTCCCCACGAAATTTTTTCCTTAAGCGGTTCCGTCCATCCGACTGAAATTTACATTATCGGAAAAACCGTATATTTTCATTAAATGGTAAATAAATATCGCGTAAAGCAAACCCCGGCGTGCATCGATAGTCATCTCTGAGATGCGCGGATCGAAAATTTAAAATTATTATTCGATTAAATTCCAAGCAAATAACGAAACTTTGTTGGTTTGACTTTAAGTCGATCTTCTTTGAACAGAATTTTAATCTGATACTCAACTACTAAGAGTACTTTCGCGACGCGAAGCACATTATCACTTTTAAACCGAACTTTAAAAGCCTCTCTCTTGATCTCAACACAGAAGCGTTTGGTTCTTTGATTTTAGCTTTTATAACAGCTTTTTAACTGCAATGTGAGCTCAACTGTGTGGTTTCCGTGTAACCGTATATGCTTCTCGATTTAGGCGCAGGTGCAATAACATAATATATTTCGTTCTAATCAGCGCGCTAAATTACATGTCATTAGCTGTCGCAGCTTTGTTATCGCTACATGCCTTGTGTCTGCGCGCGATTATCGAGCATGTTCGCATAATACATCCGGCCGCGACCGGCCTCTCTCACCATCAGTTTAATTCAATTTTCGAGCACGCGCATGCAAATATTCATTGTTCGCGCACGCAGGGAAGAAAGTTCATTCGTGTCTGGCATTGCTATTGATATCCGTTGGCGCTTGCCCAAATTCGGTGGTCAACCCGGTTAACAAACGGTTTTGTTCAGCGATAATCACGACGGCCGGTCTCTGAACATTCGCGGCGCTTTATCAACAGCATGCACGCCCTGCATGCAAAAGCCATCCGATGTAATGAGTAATACCACCGACAGATCTCTACGCAATACAGGAAAGTCGAATAAATCTGCTGCAAAATCCGCTGCGCAAGAAAGAAAAAACAAAATCCCAAACGCATGATATGAAATTTTTAATAATTTAATTAATTTAAACTTTTTGCTGAATAAGATGGCTCAAAGTAAAGCCGAATCTTACGATTTATAATTTGTATTAAATTATTAATTAAATGTTACGTAACGTTAATTCACGTACAACTAACCGCGTTTGACTCTCAACTTGTCACTTGTTGAATTTAATTTGAACTTTTTTAATATGTTAACTATTTTATATACATCAATTTTTTATTTATATTATATTTTAGATTTTAGATAAATTTCATAGTTTTAACATGTCTTTCATATGTCCATGCAAATCTAAAAACGCCCAATAATGTGTGCATTTAGTAGGGAAAAATTTAACGCGAGGGCAGAGGAAAGCGACTGTAACGATGCCAATTAAGCGTCGTATAATATACGGCAACGACTGCCCTATCGCGTGTGTCGGAACGCAGAGAGCGCGATGACACGGCGTATATGGGGGTATTATTTATGGACGGCCGCGTTGGGGAGTGACGCTCGATGTCGGTGCAAATTCGAAAAGCCTCTTTCGCGAGATACGAGAGTCCGCGTACCTCGCAGTGACGAATGCACCAGTAACCGTTCGGCAGCCGCGCAAATGCAGCCAATCGGAAGGGATTGTCGGCTCGTTGCACTCGCGAAGTAGAGAAAACCGGGCACCGTGATGTGTGCACCCCGCGAACCGTTAACTCGCGCTCTACCGCCCTTAGCGATTTTGCTCTCGCGGACTTCTATTTCGTAATCGTGCAAAAATAGTCCCGGCACGGTAGTCGTCGCTCTACTTCTCTATTTTTCTTCTCGCTAGCTACTTTTGTTCCCCGCGCAATTAGCGCAATAATAGCTCGACTTTTTATCATAATGTACTCTATACGAAATATAAACGATCTCATCTTTTATTCAATAGTTTTTTGCAATACTGAGTATCGATCGCCCTAGTTGTTCGTTAAAGTTGTTCGTCTTGCTACGTATGATAATGATAAATCGTTTAAAGTTCTAAGTAATCTGTTTATCGTTGAATAATTTGCTTCATGATTGATATACCGTAATGTATCAAATAGTTTTTCCTTCTTCAATTTTTCTTTCTCTTCGTTTATTTATTTTTCCATCTATCTGGAGTCGACTACAATTGTCATCCCTTTTAAACGCTATTTTTCAATTTTTTATGATTGCGACGGAATTGTTAATTACCCTCTATTTTTTTGGTGCGGACTCGTTGCTTCTCAAATGAAGATAAAACTGTATTTTTTGCGTGTGCACCCGAGTGTTAAATTAATAAAACCCGGCATTGTGGATAACGAAGGGCCGTCCTGTTATTTTTCTTCGTCTCGCAATATATACTGTACTGTAACAATTTATATTGATTTGTCGCATTTCCTATTCCTAACGAACGGTCTCGCGAAATAATACGCAAATGACCAACGTCATTTTTTACAGGTCATTTTTATTAAGCTCAAAATCGTTTCTCATAGTAGAATAATTTCTCATCGGGGAAAAATTATTTTTAACGTACATCTTGAGAATTCATTTTCACCGGTCGTGATCTATTTATTTTCGCGACCGCGCGGAAAATTTCAGAAATGCTTGTCGCAAGGTTTGCTGCGCGTGCCAGATGCATATAGGTACATAGTTTCTTCTTGGCACGCCGCACCGCTGCTCCGCATTAGTTATTGGGATTTTCCATGAGCCGTCTGGATTGTCGCGCTTTTTTACAGAATCAAGCAATTTTATGCACTTGTCTTTGCATTGAGCTTTATTCATTCTTTTCCTCTTCGATTTATCTACTCAATCAATCTCGGGGTCTATTCTCTTATCTTTTTTATCACTTTATTATATTGATTTTTCTGTGAGGATGTTTATTAAAACGAACTGACGTTGGGAAAACTTAAAATTATTTTCCGCGTTGCTACATAATTTTCACGCGCGATGTATTATTGTTATATCCGTGTTAACTGACGAATTTATGCTATAATTTGTACTGTATAAAGACTAAATTACTTGCTTTAGAAATTATAATGTGTCCACAATCTCGCTGTACGTGCATTTTTCGTCGCAAAAAGTTTATCTTGTGTTACCTGTATAATATTTTTCGTTGAAATTCTGTAAATAATGGACGTACACTTTGTTGGACGGTATGTATTATTACAAACTTACCCTGTTGAAAATGCGCTTATGGAGTAAAATAGATGGATCGATGGCTTCTTACGTTTACTATGGGCGTTACGTCAATGTAAGACATTTTGCCAGTCGAAACATTACTCTTACTCCGAACGAGAACAGTTTAAAATATTTTTCACCTTCGACTTAAACTCATGAGAAAAATTGGACAATGTCGTCGGATACTCGTGAAAATATTTATTACCATAATTCTTTTCCGGGGATCAAAAAGGCACGAAGGAGAATCGGTTTGACAGTGCTGGACTGAAGGACGTTGAATTTTAACGAATGTAGGAGAAGATGCCGAGCGTGAACGGACGAAAACCGTTGAGTTTTCGAGAGTTTCCATCTTCCAGGAAGAATTGGTCTTCAGGCAGGACGATGCTTTAAACGCAATGTTAAACAAATAAAATTCAAATTAAATGTTAATTTTTACGATACTCGAATTTGACGTTATTTATAAAAAAAAAAACCGTCGTTTCCTATTAGATCATAAAAACACAAGGAAAACATGAAAAATGCATGAGGATATAGCTCTCCTGTTCGTTTCGCGTCAGTCTTTCAGAAAGTCTACTTAAGGTGAAATTTATGACAAGGCCGCGTCATCCGCGCTATACGAAAATACCATATTTCGACGGCACAAGAACCGGCAGCCCGGAAAGCACGCCCGGATTAATCGAGGGGCATAGAAAGGCGAGCGACAGCGATGGTCGGCATTTACGAGACGAGAAGGAAATTCTTTCCGTGCCGGAGGACGGTGTCGGGGGTAGCGGTGCTGTCACGGCGCGGCGGTTTTAACGAAAAAAGAGGATTCGTGCGACAATGGGGCGGGAGACAAAGGAGCCCTCGGTATTCTCGACGTGCCATTTTCTTGATGCCGTTTCCGATCCTTGAGCTCGGGCACGCTTTCTCGCGGATCCGGCGGCCGGATACGCGCGAAAGAAGAGACGCGATATAGGTGGTCGAGCGATGACGTTAATTCACTTATTGTTATAGACTTCCCCGCGAGGAAAGGAGAAACGCGATTTTCCTGTCTTTTTTTTTCGCGCGTTGTGACGAACGACACGGACAAATGTGTGGCCGTGCAAAATGAAGGAACGAGTCTATCGAGAAGATATTCGAGTAGCAAGCTTTTCTCCGTGGAAGACGCGTCTAAATTTAGGATTTGGAGTAACTTTATAATTTTGGTTTTAATAAAAGTCAGGTTTGGATATTAACAACGACGGGGAACGAATAGAAGTTTCTTAATTTTTCATCGTTCGCGAAGAAGGAGAGATAAAACGGGGGCGGTTCTTATCCCGCCGCGTCCGGAAATCTGCGGCGCAACGAAAAATGTGCTCGCCCAAGATAGAATGGATTTATTGGACGGCCCGCTTGAGGAGCAGCTTGCGCCGGACGGACAATCGCCTATAGTCACCGTGATACGCCGCTGGAAAATAGCTTCTCGCGCTGGAGTCGTTGCGCTGGAAAATTTTCACTGGTGAAATATATAACGCGCGAACGGCGTCGACGAAATTGTTGTACGATTATAATCATAATACAACACATATGTCACGAGACAGTACAATTATTTCGAATTAATTAATTGAATTAGATAAATATAAAATTATTCTTACAATTAGATTAGAATCACGCGTTGAAAGATATTGTAATTTACAAAGCTTCTATACTCTATACTTTTCTCCGTTTTATTATATGCATCTAACTTAATAATTATCTGCGGTTTATCTATGTTCGGCTGTTGTTATATGCAAAGTCGTAATATCTTGAAAAATCTTATATCTTGAACGATCTGGAAATGAAAGTGGCGGTTTAAATCTCCTCCAAACTATAACAGACAATTTTCATTGCATTGAAACGCGTGTTATTGATCGAAGTCAAATCAGCTCTCTCTCTGTCGAGTGCATCTTGAAGAGATTAAAAATAGCGCCCCATCGACCAACAACGCGCCTCGTTTAATCTGCTTTTATTAGTTGCGCGTCCGCGCAAAGCATCTGACATATTCCATAGAAAATTTGACGTTATACCTACGTGTGGGGACGTATGCGTACGTCGACGGGGAAAATTTAATATTCCGAAATTACATCCGTTCGACCGTGCGTTATATCGGGAGCCGTAAATCGCGCGGCAGAGAACTTAATACGCCGCATAAATATCGGTCTAATAAATTTAATGAGTTTCGCGTATGCCGCCCACCTCCGAGGCCGCGAATTTTTCACCGCCCCGATTGCTGCAAAAGGAGACAGTTTTTCGTGATTAATCCTTTGAAATTTTATATCCCCCCCTAAGGCCTGTGGTATATTAATATCAAAGTATTTATATTCTGAAATCGATGGTTCTAAAACATAAAAGTGATTTAAAATTATTCGACCGCCTTAAGCGCAGTGAAAAAAGTATCGATTTGCGATTGAGAACATGTAATATCCGCGCTTTTTAATTGGCGTATTAAAGTTTGGCTCGCACTCCGTTCATGGAAACTGTTGCTTCGCCTCGGTAACTTGGCCTCGGTACGGCTGCCCTTTTTTTCCCCTCCGCCGATTTGTGAGAACGCGAGAGAAGAACTTGAAATTCTTCGGAGAACGACGAAGCTGCGCAACTAGATGGTAAAAGTGATTCTTATATACAGAAAGTTCTCGTTAAAAAAACCGCGTTGCACGAACGATGAAAACTCTCTTCAATCTCGCTCGCAGCTAATATCTCGCTCGTGGCAAAGATTATTAGCGTTACGATATTTTCATGAAAAGTTTGAAAACCGAGAATTACTTTCTTATATATACCTAATTATATATAGAATACGAATTTATGGAGAAAGGATTTTCGATGTTGGAGCTATAGTTCTATATATTGGTTGGTATTCAATAAGGTACACAATTTAATTGCTTCAATAGGGATTGGTTTCATAGCTCGTACTTTTTATTATTAATTACTTCGTTTTCCATTTCGTGCTAAGATCTTGGCAATCGAGAGCTGAAATTCTCCCTCGAAATCGAGTGGAATTTCTCGCCCCGATTTAGCTTCTCCTGCTCCTCCCTCACATTTATAGATATAGATATATATCTACGCATACACGTACATGTATACGCGGACGTGCATGTATTCCGTCGCTGAAATACAGCGGCCGGTTAAATTGGGCACATTCCGTGATGGTCGTTACCTCGAGCATAATGGCACGGGTCGCCCTGAAGGGGACCGTTGAGAGTTCGAACCAAAATTTGCCCTTACGAAGCATCTAAACGTTCTTGACGTAATTCGCCGACAAAAAGGCTCCTTAATTAGTAACTTCGCAATTGAGCGAATGATCTGGGAACGAAACCTACGGTTTGATTTACCGTATAGTTAATAAAATTAGTGAAAAACGGGACGAGTTGCAACATTTTTAATGATAGTAGAAGACCATTTATTACTGTTAAACAATGTTTATATTATTCTCATAATTATTACGATCAACATTAGATATAAGGCATTTTTTAATTTTTGTGTGTTTTACTATTTACACTGTTACTTATGTTTTTTTTTTTAATGAAAACTCGAGATGCGGTTTTTCTTTGTGACAATTCAATGACAATCAGATCGTCTTCAGCAATTTCAGTTTCTCGATCCATTGAAGAGTAAATTTTATTACCAATATTGCAATTAAATCTCGGCGAACGACTTACGCAACGTACCAGAATATACTACCTCTTGATGAGCGACGCAGTAAACGGGCGATAAAATACGGTATTAAATTAACCAAGCGAAGTGAACGGTTCGTGATTGGTCCCATCCTCCTCCGGATGAAGTGTCGATCCGTTATCGTCAGCTCTGGAAAATAGGATTAGAGAAATGAAACGTGCAGCTGTCGCTCTTCTTCGAGCGCCGGGTCCGTAAACTCGCGAAAAATTGCCGACTTTTTCCAAATATAAAATTACGGTAAAATTAATTTCTTATTTGTTTATTAATTACAATCAAGATTGATGTGCTTTAAAATAGTGAGTGGAAGGAGAATAAATTATGAAATATTTTGTAATTATGATATTATTTATTAATTTTTGATAGAACGATTGTGTAAAGAAGAAAAATTCAAAAGCGAAATAAAAAAAGAAAGAAGCGGTAATGTTGTGGAATTGATACATAACACATGAATCCTAATCTATAATTATTAAAGGCGCTTAAACTAGCAGGTTCCCTATAACCTTTTATGTTATTCAAGAAAATCGCGAAGTTGCGATAAGAGTCTGCGATAGGGCTGTTGCGAATGCACAGTGAAGCTTATGCTATCGCGTGTTAATTAAAGTTCGTTGCTTCTAATTTCGTGCGAGTCCTCTTGAGAGAGAGAAGTCTCGTGCTCGGGTTCTTATAATAGAACTTCAATACAACATCGTGTCGTACTACCGGAAACTGAAACGAACTTTAGTTACTCTGTTATTTTACAGTCGCTCTGGAAAGTTTTACGAATTTATGAAAAACGTAAAAGTATTGATTCAGGAAACCAGGACAGAAAGATTCGGATTCTATTTTTTGCCAAAATATACCAGAAAGCACGCGAATTTGCGCAAACACTGAATATACCGAATTTGATCCAAGAATCTTTCCTATAGTAAATCAAATTTTTAAAGCTTGAACTTTCTATAGAAAGTTACCTCTCCCCCCTCAATTTACAATCGTTAAGAGTGGCGAAGGACCAAGATTGATCTCTTTCTTTTCGATGGACACACGGAAAAAGAAACTTTATAGGTTCTCTCTTCCGATTTTCGTCCCCTACGGTCGCACTTTGTTCGCGAAATATGCTCTCCTTCTGTTCGCATCAACCCTGAAACTTTCAGGCCGATGGATCCGTTGCAGGGGAACGACCAACTCGTACCCGGCGCAATTTCAAGCCGAAACTTTTCCCCCTGCTCTCGCGCCCGAGAACGACCACGAAATCAGCACTAGCCGTGAGCTTTATGCGAGCGTGTATCCGCAATACGACGACGTAAAAGGAGAGTTTCCACGTCACACATGCGAGCAATCGTCGGACGGGATAGCCGGAAAATGGCCCTTGAAGAAGCGCACCGTCGGTTTTGTCCGTACGACAAAGAAAATGGAAATAGGTTGGATCTCTTTGCGGTACTCTTCTCTCGTTTCTTCTCTCGTCTCTTAATATCGCGAAATAACATAGCCATCGAATATGGCCGTCCTAATGGCCCCGTTGCTACGCGAGAAGGATCTTTTCTTATCTCTTTCAAAAATTGCACACTCCGCTATTTACATTACCCTCATCATATTACAGTTGTAAGTGTTCGTTGCGACGATACTTTCAAGTTACTTCTTTCCAAGGAATACCGATTCCTATAGTTTCCTGTCATATGAACTTTTACAACGAGTTCAATTATTGTTATTGGAGCAATGTACAATGCGCAGGATGATTATCTTTATTTGTTACAACAAACTAAATATTCGTTCGAATAATACTTATTTTAGATTTAGCGCGATAAGTAATTGACACAGTCGGTCGCGCGCTTAAAAGGTATTAAATAATATTCATATATCCGCGGTAATAACATAAAGAATGTTACGCCAATATTACATTAACAGCATTATTGACAAAGTGTCATTTCCTCCGTTACATTATAGTTTATCGCATTGACAGTCGGCGATATCATTGATCTTTGGACGAAACTAGGTTTTGCATTATTGACAAAATGTCACTTAACAATGTCGCATCTGCCTCTTACGTAGACACTCAATCATTATCTATTAGACAATTTACACAAATGAAAAGTGTCGCGTTTCAAATTGTACGTGATAGGTCGGTGGGATGGCGAACTGGCGAAGAACTTAACGATTCATTTCAACGAGGTCGTTTTATAAAGTATATTTCGAGACATATCTGGAACGCTCTTCTATCGCGAAGACAAGGACGGGGGATGAACGGATAGAAGCAACACTCTTTTTCTCTTCTCGTCGGAAATATGAACTGAATCTATTCAATTCAACACGTCCTGCTTCAACTCTTCTCTTTTTCCGTTCCGTCGTATCCGCGACAGCAGTTTGGTTGCAGAAAACAGAACAATATTTAAATATTGCGCACACATGTGGATATTAGAATTTACACTTAATACTGTGTTTTTTTTAAAACGCTCGACTTTTTTCAATTTTAATTTATCGTAGAGAAGGGCTATACATTTAGAGATATATCACTGTAATGAAAATTGGACAGATTTCTGCATTTGAAATTCCATGCATTTTAATCAGATCATCGCGGCGATTTCAACAACGGCATTGATTTCAATTACCTGATATACCGCATAAGAATATGCTAATGTTATTTTTCTTACTGAAATCTTGGTTTTACATCTTGAATTTCTTTTGCAATTTCCGTCTTATTTGCAAGCTCTTTGTTCTCATTGTTTCAACCTTTGAAGTATTAAAGAACAGCCGATAGAAAAATGCCTTTTTCAGACGACTTGCCACCTGGTATCGGTGCATTCGCGCACGGTGAGGTACATATAATGATATAACAGACGAAAGTATAGTAGTACGTTAACGTAACGTCTTTTTTTTCCTCGGTGTTCTGTCGAGAGAAGCCCCGTCAGATCTTTGCGAGGAAGAAAATGTTATTTCGCGTCTCGTATTGTTTTCTTTTCTGATAGAAATATATAGAAGTATACGACAAGCGCTCTCTTACGCAGAGAGTCTGATATACTTGTTTCGCGCTTATCTCGCTATTTCAGACGTTAAGTCGAAGACAGTAGCCCGGAGATGCTCCGAAAAAGCCCCACGATGCGTAACGTCGTCGAATCGGATGAAAATGCGTTTATATAAGCAATAGGATCCATGAGAACGAAAATTCCATGATAATAGAAAATGGCTGCAGCTTCGATTGTGTTCGATTTTCGTCAGATCGAGTAAGCATCCAAGAACTTCGCTCGTATGTATATCTATACACATCACGCATCGCCGTTTCGTGTGTTTCGGCGTCGACTCTTTCTCGCGAGGTCCCCGCTGTACGCTCAAAGGGACTCGGTTCTCCATCAGGTTACCATCACGGATAACTTATCGTTAATTGAATCGGGACGGGCAAGTCAAACAGGGTCTCATGCGGTCTAGGCGGGCATACATGACCGACCGGCGCGGCGGAACGGCAAGTGGAAAATGTCTCTTGCACGAGAAAGCGCACGTTGCAGCGGCACGACAAAAGGAACGGAAGTAGGTTACAATTGTCCCCCTCCCTTGCCTTCATTCTCTTTCCTCGTCGCCTTCTCCCTTCGACTCCCCCATTCCCGCGGGAGAGCATTACGCGGAATGGACGCTCGCGGATAAGAAGGAAAACAAAATTTCCCATCCGGCTTGTTTTTGCATTTCCGATTTACTTACCGTGCCGCGGGTCATTCTCGTCCAGGCGCGGCATATCAAAATGAGAAATTGCGGAATTAAGTTACAATTTAATTTCAAATATAACGAATTTGTAGACTGAAACTGAAGAATTCCGGGAGACAAAATCGCTGTCGCGCTGTTGATCAAATTTTTCCGTATCTGCAGGAATGGATTGAGGTGTTTACTGTGGCAATTCCTCTTGGCTAGCTCCAGCGCTTATAACACTAGCTAGACGATAAAAACAGTCAAAATGATTGGTTTTTTATTTTCTTATCAAATTTATAACGGTACATTTTCTGAGATTTTCCGTGATATGTGTTGCAATATGTGAATGATGAAATTGATCAATTAATTTTCCCTTTTCATCCCTTTTTTTGTAAATATACGATGAAATACGTTAATCATCGGTATTAATGTTGAAAATTGTAGGCATATGTGAATCAGTTAAATTAAAAAAAATTTCATTATTATTTTTATTATAAATAATTTAAGTAGAAAAAAAGTATCTCGTTCTATAAGTCTCTCACGTACATTTCACAATGCGTTTAATATTTGAAAAAAACTGTCGTCGAGAGAGACGCGAGAGCGCGATATACTTGTAGTTGTAACAGTTGTAACGCATCTACCTCCCGTGCTCTGGAATTAGTTCGATAAATTTCATGAAACTTCCCGTTCGTGTTACACATTCGGAGCTATACATCCGCGGCACACATACGTCTTATGAAATGCGAACGACGTGCGACGGTGGCGGCAGGAAATTACCTGCTCGCGATTACGACCGACGCGAGGAAACAAACGGACGCATGCACCACAGGGCGTATCACGTGATTGCGATCACTCTTCAAACTCGATATATCCCGTGAATTACAACACCCGCCCGATTGTCGCCGTGCAGTTAAATAAACTCATTAGTCACGTTAATACCGGGGCCGCTTCGCTACTCCGACCGCTGCACTGCGAATCACGGAAATTTTACTCGTGAGAGATTAATTCGTCAATGTTACTGGACGCGTATAAATCCCGCATTATTATTACAAAGCGTACGCGTTCTCTCTCGTTTGTCGTTATACAGAAATAGCTTGGAATTAGTGGATAATTAAATGACAATTTGGAATTTGTGAAAGATTATAAAACTGCATAAGTCTCTTTAATTAAATCTCCAATACATTTTTAAACATATTTATTTCTATTTATATGAATTGTAAAAATGATACTGTGAAAATGCACGTGTCGCGATTAACGGAGTTTAAGACCCGGAGAAAAAATCTTTGCACAATTCATTAGGTATTTGCTCGCAATAAACCTATTAATATAGAGCAAGCACAATAAACATTTTAATAATAGAGCAAAACGTATATGTAGTTTTATCATTTTAGTTTTAGGCTTTGTTTTAGGTCTAAGCATGTCGCGCACACGACAACTCGTGCTTCGTCGCGCGACTGCGGTTAATTAAAAACGTTATTAAAATCGTGCCTAGCTAATTAACGTCCGGCGCAATAATTGTAATTACCGAAGTGGAACGCAATCGCAATTTCCATTCGACTGCTTTCATTAAAACGAACGAACGAGCACCCTCGTAGTTTCGAGTGCATCGCGCTGCGTCGTCGAATCGTCCGATCACAATTTTCCATTTGCACGCTATTTTCCTCCCTCGTTTCCCTCCCTCGTCAACCCTTTCTGTAATCGTCCACCGTGTTCTCTCGGCCACGCATTTCTGTCGCATTTTTTGACTATTCGCAAGAACGGCACGCGATCGACGGCGAAAGAGAGCGCGTTGGATAACACTGTCGAGTATCAATCGCGAGATGAAAACCGCGTTTCTTTCGGTTATTGCGTCGCGTTCCGCGCGCGGTTTTCTCGACGTTTCATTGCCCGGCGATTGTCGCGTAACCCGGTTTTCCCTTCGCCGTGGATGCCCCGAGCTTGTCTCTGCAGCAGAGGCTCTTGTATTCGTCGAGTGCTCTATTTTCCTGACGGATGATGGACAGTCGATTCGTTTTAGTCAAGTTGGAGCTCTGACTGCCACTGATATCGGGCTAATTTTTCAGCTGTATCAGGTTACAAGCAGCCACTTGAAAGCTTTTATATCTCTGCTCGGAGTGAGTCGAGGATAATATCATATTTTGCTCGAGAATATATGTAGCATACAGAGGTTATTGCGATTTTTAAGAAAGAGCTTGTTACAAAAAGAGCCAATCTTTTTTGTTTCACAAATGAACAAAATCTCTCCGGATATGGCTATCTGTGGACTGAATACGACTGTGTTGGAGAAAATTGGCTTAAGCCCTTCAAAAGAGATTATTCCAGTTAGAGACCCATGGTGATCACATCGAAAATCTGTGACCGATAAAAGCGATGCAGCGTGGAGATCGATCCCTATTGTCGACCGATTATTTAGGTCAAGTAAACATGAGCTTTACGAAAGCTTTTTTTAGTAAGACCCATCGATTAAATTTCTTCGAAAAACGCTCATCGACAGCTTGAATCGGAAAATTTTTAGTTTTGATCTAAAATATTTCATGATGTAATTCCGTGCCATTATATACCTGTATTTTTCGTTTTTATATAGTTTTATACGGTGAATGTGTTGACATGGAAAAGAATTTTTATTAAATGAATTCTTTCCCCTCTATTATTCCAGAAAAAAACCTATAATTACACAGCGAATTCCCTGATACAGTTTTTTGATAAATTATTAAAATACATAGCTTATTGGAAATCTGTTTAAGTATGCGCGCGTTAGTTTTCCTTCTCCTTTTAAAAGAATATTCCCATTGTTTGTATCGGATTGTCGTTATTCCGCGTTTCAATATTGATTTTCATCCGGTCGGCGTTCAATTACAATCTCATCGCTATGCGCGTGTACAAAGCTGCGTGTTTTTGAGTTTATCGAGAAGATCCTATTTACAGGCATTGATTTAAGGCTAAGTTTATTTGCAGCTTTGGAAGGAATTTGCATTGAAATATGGAAATACATTTTATCGAACAGTCCCATGTTGGCATTCGGGGAATTACATCAGTGAAATATCAAAACGTTTTTTATATTTTATATTTTATGCGACAGATATATTTAATTTAATTTTTAGTATAATTTTTATCCTGACGTTCGGCAATATTAGCAATATTGCGTATGTAAAATAAACTTATAACTAACTGTACTCTATAAAATAACTATAACCTTGAATTTGTTAAAATATATTTCCTATAGATGTGTCATCTATTACTTCAATGGATTTTCGACTGCGGATTTTGATGAAATTAATCACGCATGCTGAGTAGTACGAGCGTATAGCGTTAATCAATGCAACCGCCGCATATGTGACATCAAATCATCATAATCACGTGTGATTCGGACACATTGTTTGACGAAATTGGCGGTCATTGTCGATCTCATCAACCGTCCGCGACCGCCACTTTTATTGTTGCCAGTTCCGATAATTGCATTCGCATTCAGTGACAACGCATCGATATGTCTCGCGTATATGGCAGCTTTATTACTGATGTCGACATATATATGTATGCATATAAATTTGCGGCAAAGCTGCTTTAAGCTACTCCTAATTACGTGCAAGTTATCGTAATCCAAATCCACCCAACACATTTCTGCATTTCCACACCAGATAGATGCGCTCGAAATTCCCATATAATTTATTAAACTGCTTACTTATGGGCTAAAAAATTTTATTTTATAATATTATCTTGAGACACTCTCGATATTAATCATTCAGTATACTTTAATAATATTACATCAATCATAATTTAGCGAGATATAATTTTTACTGTTCTTAGTTTTAGCTATTTTCTTTCTTTGCAGTTCTTTGTTGCAATAGTATCGTGGAAATAACGACGGTTTACATAAATACATTTTCTTATTCAATGAAGTACATGAAAGTAAGAATGATTCGTAGCGGAATGGATAAAGTCGATGCGGTATACTAAATGGATGAATTATATAAAAGTGTAAAGTTGATGGGGCGGCGAAATATCATATTACACACGTGTGTGCGAGAGCGTCGCGCGGTGGAACCCGATTTGTATGTATGAGACTTAACTTTTACGCGACGTCAAAGATAAACGGGAGAAAAACGCGGGGCTCTCTCGGGCGAGCTCGGGACGAACCCGTCCTATGAAACGTTCAATTTGGCGCTGAAGAAAGGGCATTTGCGGGCTCCAACGTATAGCCGCTTATAATCTTGGCGACACGTTCAATTTCCCCGGCACAGGTATAACATTTCTCAGCGTGATACGCGCGACAAAGCGCGCGTTTATAAGGTGGCTGCCTTTTGTACGTAAACGAATATGACGTCTTTGATAACGCGGGGAAGGCGACAGGATTAAAACCGGCCATGTACGTACTTAACGTCTCGTTGTACATCGTCAGAAAGCTGCGTGTGTGCCACTTTATTTTCATAATTTCCGCTGAAACTTCGTTTCACTTACGTGAATATTGAAAAAGTCCGGAGGGACTCATATCTTCTCGCGTATGTACATTGCAAATATGTCATAAAAAGTACTTATATCTCGCGGTTAAAAAGAGAGCGATGCACTCTAGCGAAATCTAACTACCTTTTTTTTTATTCGTGTAAAAACAGCCACCGTATCTTTATGGATATACTTGTACAAAACGGATATGCAAATGATTCATAATTTTTGTTTTTTAAGCACAGCGAAATGCACGTATCTTCATCTCGATAACGTAATACATGTAGCGCGTTTTCAGCCTGTTCATGAATATTTATACAAATACAGATATGCAAATAATAACAACATATACCGATTTGAGTTTAATAAATGCTGCGGGATTAGCAGTCTCATTTTTTATGTCTCGTGTCGCGTGCACGCCGCGCGAATTACGGGAGATAAATAGCCAGTGATTAAGGGTCGCGAGGGGGAAGTAAAATAACGAGGCAAAGAAAAGCGTTCGATAAAATTTATCGAACAAGTCGTTACGGGTTGTATTTCCTTTTTTTTTCGCAGCCAAGAGATCCTAGACGAAGGAGGTTAACAGGATTACTCGACCGGAGAGAAGGATCGTACTCGAGGAAACGGAGAAACTACTCCGCGGCGGCGGATCCTTAAGGTGCGATACTCGGGGCTTAAGACGCCCGGTACAACAGGAAGGGACGATTACTTTCGTTCCCGAAGTTTTGCGCGACGAAACTTGCCGTCGCGTCGGCGATAATAAGAATTGCACGACGATAGGGAGAGGTGTCCGTCGTTCGTCTCCCCGCGCTCGCTTTACGGGGGTGGGGACGCCCGAATTACCGCATCTCTCATATTGTTATGAGCGTGCCATCTCATCGGGATTATTTACGAGCCCGGAGCAATTGCGCCGCGCCATGGCTAAGCATAATGGCCCGAACCAGCTCAGACGGCCGCGAACTGTAATAAAAGCGCGTCGCCGGGATAAATGACGTCTCGTGGCTCTTTCTCCCCGGGATTTTTGCGCCCTTTCATTCGCCCTGTCTGTTCGTCGGACAATTGGCACATCGTTACGAAATGTGTACAAAGCAACTTGTGAGACAAACATGCTCAAATTAATTCTTGTCTTTTTAATTAAAATTGTTTTTTTTTAATTTGTATAATAAATTTAGATGAAAGAACGTTGGTATCGGAATTCTATTTGCGCTGATTTCTCTTTTGGTTTTCGTAAATTATTTATACTCAAATGAATTAAGCAAGAAGGGACGTAATAGTGGAACGATCAATTTTTTAAATTAATTTATTTAATCCGATTATATATACAAGATGATACAAAATAGTTAGAAAAATAAGGCAGTTTAGATACGTCAGCTCTTTTTCTGTACGTGTTGCAAATTGGTTGTCGATAAGTTCGCGAAATCTACGGAGTTGCACAATTCAATTTGTACGACAAAGAGGGTAGAAAACAAAAGAAATGGAAACAATACCGGTCTTAAAGAAAGCTCGTTACGGTGTGGAAAAATAAGCTTTTTCGAACTTCAATCTAATTTCGCGCTCTTTTGGATCTTTGGAGCTTTCGATGTATACTGAGAACGTGAAAACGTTATCAAGGAAGAGCTGTTACGTGGGCTACGTGATACTAGTGATATTATACGATATTACACGGACGATACCAAGAGTCTCGGGTTACTTCCACGTTCGAGTCGACATACGCAATCTCGTCCGACGGCGACGTCAGTCGCGCGGAAAAAACGTAATGCAGGTCGAGTGCAGCCGAGCGAGAGACCGTGACCATGCTCAAGACACATTAATTGAACGATTAGCCTGAACTTGACATCTGGTTCGCTGTTATCCGGTCGGTCTAACGTCCGTGATAATTGCTTAACGAACGATGCATCTCAAGTGCGTCTGTACCCTGCACGCGGCAGTTTGCGCAACTAGTCATTATCACGCAAGGATAGCTTGTAAACGGTAAGCCGATAATTAATATCTGGAACGTCGTGATATCGACGAAGGAAATGACACACGCGTCGGTCATTACACCGTGAACATTCAATCTTCAATCTACAGACTCATGTGAGTTGACATTATCTGAAAACGGCGTCCTTAATCTCGAGATTAATTTTATCAAATTGATAGAATAGCGTGGCGTAAATGCATGTACAAAAAATGTGGAAATTTTTAGTAACAAATGTTATACAAATCTATATTGAAATATCGATGTATGCAAATTACTCTAAAGTGATGAAGACGTACGAGGCACAGATGATTATGCTTTAAAATTGAATCACTTTTCGGATGGTATACGTGGTATATTTATAATCAAAAATCACCATCCTAAAAATAAGTATGTAGAAATAAAAACTTTATTGATCTATTGACCTATAAATGACCACGCAAGATGGTATCGATTAAGCCATCGTTCGACGATTAGCGCAGACGGAACAATTCGTGACTGTTTATCATGATAACGAACGAGATTAATGACTGCGGGATATCGCCGGAATAACTCGCGATGATCGAGGGATCACCAGCCGAAATGAAATTATATCGTCGGTCATCGAGAAGAGCGTTATTGAATTTCGATTTAGGTTGACTTCGACCGTCCAATTTATCGTACGAGATGTCAATTAGGCGACCGATAATTACCATCGGGTACACGCGCGGTTCGTCTGGAGTAGGTCAGATCCGCGAGGAACGTAATTTAGGACTTATTAAACGAAGCCAATCTACTTCGGTACACGCATGGCGAATAGTTACATGCGCCATTCTTACAAATGAAAACGACTTTGTACGAAAGTGTTACGAAGTAAAACTATAATTATACACAAGTGATTATCAGGAGTGCATAGTATATTTTGTCTTGAATGAAGAATCGCTAAACAAGCTTACAACGCGATCTTTTATGGCAACACGAGCACTTTTCTATGAAAGAATGTAACGAGGGAACAAATTTGCCTAGCTACGCGCAAACATCTCGACGAGCTTGTCCGCGAACTTTGTCCGTTCTCAATTTAGAGGCGTTCCCCAAGCTCTCGCGATTCGTGGCGCCGGAAGCCCAGGTAGAACTTCATTTACCGTAGGACTCGGCCAAAGCGTTTGTGGGAATGAAGTTGCTTCAGTTTCCAACTTGTGACACGCGGCGGACAACTTCGGTTTTTCTTACCGCTCACTTTTCACTCCATTCGACGAGCCATACTTAACGGAATAAGGAATAGAGAGAAACGGAAGATACACGAACGAGTTGCATTATGTTGTTGATTTTTCGTGTATAGGACACATCTTGCTGCTGCTGCTGCTGCACAGTTTTAACATTTTGCGACTGCCATTTGTCACGGCAGCTGTTACAATGTTACAACGGAAACTTTAACGAAGTTTTAGCTTACGCTAAATAATTGTCGAGCTCTTTTAACACACATTTCTCGGTGTTTTCCATGAACGAAATTGAGCGGCAAAAATGAGAAAATTGAAGTTCTGTCGATTAAACGGAAGTGCAAACGCGAGGAAACCTCGGTGAAAATAAAATCAGAACCGCTCGAACGTCCCCCGTTGGAATACTTCGTAACTTTATTGCGCATTTGCGGAAACGAAATTGCGTTTCGCCCGTTCGGATTGCCGAGCGAACAATTTCGAGTCTTCTCCCTCTTTTTTCTTTCCGGTCAACACGTCCACCGCCATACCGAGACTTTAGAAATTGTCCGCGGATAATTAATTCTGTTCACTGTCTCGTAAATATTCCGGCCGGGTAGCCCGCAAAATCTCTCGACGCGAGTAAACTTCGTTACACATTAACGAGGAGGAGCATGCCCGTTAGTTTGTTTTCCGATATGGCCGCGAGAAATTTGCACTTTTCCGCGACCGTTGTCCGGTTCCACTCGAAACACGGACCGAAATTAAAGCACGCTAATTGTTGGCGACCTGTATCGCGAGCATTCTTGCCTACTACGGAATTTAGTTCGAGCGAATCTGTATGGGTTTGTCGAACGTCTCGAAATTGATCGATACTTGCCGTACCTTGCTCCGCGTATCCATAAATATCCCGATCAGTCCTCTGCGTTTTTTTTTCTCCCGACGGTATTTGTTGAACTTGCGCCCGTTTAGCATTAAACACATCGACCAGCTGTGCGAGCAACGTAATTTTTCTATCACGCTCGACGGAGCTCGATGAATAAATCGTCGCGGCGCTTATCCATTTTAAATGCCAGTTAATTTCAACTATATTCCTGTTCTCTCTCTCGTCCTTTTTTAAGAGCCTTTTGCTTTGACTGAATTGAGCAGAGAAAATACTGAAATACGACCACGCGCCACGATTATATTTCAGTATTAATCATATTATTTTAATTCTGTATATTGTTGGCATTTTCGCAGTTTTGAATTTATTTCATTTTCGAAATATTTCATTATTAGCCATTGATTGTACCTCGAAGTAATTAAAAATGAATTTTTGATGACACATAAAATTAACGTTTAAATTTGCTATTCAGTAACATTAACAGTAAATTGCAATTAACAGTTATGCAAACGTTGCAAATGGTTGACTGGTAAATCATCCTGATTTTAATTAATTTGTTAAACATTTATTGCATTCCGCGATAACTAAAAAAAAATCTTACGGAAAGAAAGGATTTAGCGAGTCTCCTCAGGGATGGCGCATTCCAATTAGCAATTATCTCGCGATAAATAACAGAATTTTCTTAACATTATATTGCACTAACAGGATTTACCCGCCGCACTACGCTCGGGCCCCGCTCGTACTTCTTCGTAAACTTTGCTCTCGGAATTCTCCATTCAGCTTGGCTCTATTAATAAGCCGATTCTCGACACGAGGTATTCGGTAAGAGAGAAACTTTATTTATCGCGCGGCACCAACTCCGGAAAATAGTTGCGAAAATGCAGCCTTCTTGGGCCGCTCGTGTAATGACGAAAAGTAAGCCGTTTTTCCACCGCGATCTCTTTAATAAACCTAACGGAATAATTAAATGTAGTTTGGGGAAAAGTTGGAAATATCGGGATGCATTAATGGTTTCGCTTGCATGTTTAATGAACTCTCGCAGTGTTGTCTTTGGGGGGGACCCGCTTTTAATACTTTTTATTAAACCAAAAACTTTTTATTAATATTTAACATTTAATGTTGACACTTGATTTCAAATATTAATGTCTAAATAGAACCATATTTATGGATATAATATTATGGTGCACAAATATTATACAGGTCTTTTTATTTGAAATTTGCAATGTACCATAATTTTGTCAGTGAAAAAATAGTTTCCGTCTCGAAAAAGCCGGTTCGGTTTCAGAACCGTTCGTTTAATTAAACATTTACAGCTCGGTCAGTGAATGAAAGGTTCGCCTTTCAGAGAAATCCGATTTGATCTTTCATGCGACGCATTTTCATTACTACTCTTTGGAAAATGGAAGTGGATTACGCTTACTGTACGCTTTTCATACGTGCGTTCACCATATTCCATGCCTCGAAAAGCATACGCGTTTTCAAAAACGATTTATTGATCATTCACGCGAGTGTGGTCGTGTTTCCGTAGAACAAGCATGCGCGATTTCGTGCGGTAGAAACTCACATTAATACAGCGCTTATCGGATTGCAGATTTTACAATTTCTCGAACCGGAACGCGAACTCTCGGACGATCTCATCCGGTTTCACGCTAATGAGAAACGGCGTCTCGCTGCTTCGATTTATTATTTGCCACGAATCGAAATTCTATTTTGCTCGCGGTACGTTTTGGCGTTTCAATATTCATGAAAGTACACGTGTGTCGCCGGCAGGACTGGTCTCTCTCTTTCTCTCTCCTTTCTCTCTGTCTCTCTCTATCTCTCTCTCATCGGAAGGGAAAACTGCCAGCTACGTGCTTGAGAGTGCATTCGGGCGACTTCCATGTTTTCCCACCCGATTCAATTACGTTAATCGATCGATTCCCCACGGTAGATATCTCGCGACGTGACGGCGACACGAGGTCGCGATAGGCTCGCTATCGAAAGATTTTTCATTTTGCGTGACTCGCTGCGTTCGAAGGGACACGAGGAAATCCCTCTTTTCTCATCGACAATATTAAAACTTCGTTCAGTTGGGGTGAATTCTCGCAGTTGAGATGAATTCAAATTAGACGTCCTCGCTGCGGGACTCGACCGCACGATAATTATCGCGTTGGAGAACTGTCGTACAAATAACGTTGCAGAACAGCGACTGTATCGGCGATACATAGCCGCACGTGTCAGTGCATCGTAAACCATGGCATAGGGCTAATTATGGCTCATTTGTAACTAATTGTTTGCTATTGCTATCGCTGTTTCCATTTCCCTCTTAACGTGCATAAACACGCGGTAGCGTTTTGCGAGCGTGAGTAACAATAACAGTTGCGTACGAAGTTGTATGTTTTTACCATTGAGTCTCCCACTTGGATTAATCGTTCGATTAATTCCATAATTAATCGCATAATTCGACTGCGCGCTGCGCTTCACAATATCCTTCGGGAGAATATCAGGATCGTCCCATTTCGATGTAATACCGACGCGCGACGCGTCATTATTTTGCCACGCTGTGTATTTTATTGCCGATTGCGCGAAATCCGTACGAGCCCGACGGGATTTACGAACGGCGAGGACGCGTGGAGAAAAGGAGAGAGAGGGCGAATATGGATCAACGCATCAATCTCGGTAATTAATAATTTCAATTAGCTGGAGGGAGCTGCGCCCGATCCGCTCGCCGCAGGCCGTTGCCGTATTTCAGGCAGCAAGATCGAACGGCGGGGAACACCTGGATTTCAATTAACCGGATTGCCGTCGCGTACCGCCGATTTATCCAGCCGCCGCAGCCCCTTGCCCGCCCGGCGCGGTCCCGCTCTTCTTTTTCCCGTACGGCACTCGATTGGGAATCGATAGACACGTCTGTCTCGCTAATGTAAATTCGGGAACGTGCGCTCCTGTCGAAGCCCGGAAAATCGACATGATCCTTCCTCCCGCTACTTTTTTCCCCAGTGTATTTTAATTCCCAGTCCTTTGCCTTCTCTCGTAGAATTTGTTTCGCGAGACAGCCCCTACGTTTTCGATGTTATTTCTTTTTTTTTTTGTTTTATTTCAAGGATGATATTTCCATTACAGAACAAGTCTCTGTTGCAACGTTCGATTTAAATTTGCGATGTGAAATCAAACTCCTCGACCCGGTAAACGCGCGAAATTGTAGCTTTCGGTCTATTAGCGCGCGAGCTAAACTCGTTACCGACGACATACAGTAAATTGACATTTAATCGTTAAAAGTTCTGCCATTTCGCGTTTTTGTGTCCATTTCAGTACGAGGAAATAATAACGCGATCCACATGGACGATGCGCGCGACGGTCGCGCGTTAAAAGCGAAATTTGATTGGATTCGTTAAGCGGCAATTTATACACGTTACTGCAAACGCGATTAATCGCACGGTGCAAACGCGGGCTAAAGTACCGCGACTGAAACACGACGGTATAATATTAGCGTCAGCGCTTTGCCCGTCGCGAAAATATTACGGGAGGATATTCAAGGTTTGATGGCGCATGCACGTGGGTTTGGATTTAGTTCTCGACGGACGTCTTCGCACGCGCTTCATTTCGAGGCTGCATGTCTTTGTGTTCGTCGTGTAGTTTAATTTCGTTGTCGTCGTTTTCCTGTCCGTGCTTTTGAACCGCGCCGGGTAAACCATTTTAGGAGGACTTTGAATCTTATTCCGTCCGGAATACTCCGCGCGGCGTTTCAAGTCCCGTCGCGCAATTCGCCAGAAAATTTGCATAACGTTTTTTTCATCGCAGTTAATATTTCGCCGCGTTGCCGGCGAAAATATTACATCCGCGAAAAATTCATTTTTTGACGAGTGCATTAATAACGACATGCGGGTTACAAAAATATACCGCAAAAATAGATACATAGTCACTTTTGAGCCCGGAGTTTTTTTTTCATGCCGTTTAAGTAAAACAATATTATTTTATTTCAAACTCAGTTATATGAATATGTCATTTTTTCCCGACTCTATTTTTTCATATCACAATAACAGAGCGATAACAAACGATGAATATCTCCCGCAATATATTGAATTTGACAACAGAGCTCACGTTGTTTTATCGTAGTGATACAAAAAACTGGATTATGATACGTAAAATTTGATCTTCTGTAAATTAGATGCGATAAGATCTAATTCTTTCGCGTATATCTTTTCCGTACACAAAACGAGAAAGAGCGTAATGATATTTCGTAGCGGGGGGATAAGCGGGGGAGTAAGGGCGACTGTAGATCATCCTCGAAGTATTAAAGTCCCTATGGGAACTCCTCGAGCCTTTCCCATCCTTGCCCGCTTTATCCCTTCTTCATTTTCTCGTATCGCGACACTTCCTCCGGTCTTTTCGAGTTTTACGAGAGGTTCGGGCCGGACCTGAGATGACGAAAAGAAGTTTATTCCCGAAAGAAGTTAATCTAATGCGATATAACTTCGATCCACGATAAATCGTGATTTATAGCCCGAAGTTGGAAGAATCTTGTGAGAGTCGCGCGAGTCTGTTGTAGAGCTACTTACATTGCTACTATTTTCTCTCTTTTCTCGTCATCGAGATAGATATTAGTGATGAAAGCAATTAGCGATTAGTGTTTACGAACGAACACGTGTCACGTGACAGCTGGGGAAGTTCACGATGTCGTTTTTCCAGCAGAAGACTGGAAAGGCAAGTTGAGTTTATCTTGTGGATAACGATTTAGAAAAATGATATTTGCGGCGATTTATCACTTGTCATTGTGTATAAACATCAGATCTCTCGACTCTCCCGTGCATCCAGTTAGATTAAGTGTATCCTAATGGACGTGTTTTCACAC
This sequence comes from Temnothorax curvispinosus, assembly GCF_003070985.1. NCBI lineage: Eukaryota > Metazoa > Arthropoda > Insecta > Hymenoptera > Formicidae > Temnothorax > Temnothorax curvispinosus. The sequence continues at coordinate 1,126,205 of NW_020214913.1, read as the reverse complement.
GTTCTCACGCTTATCTATTCCGAAAGTTGCAGAGCCCATGAATTCTTTCAACCGTATAACGCGAGAGAACGCTCGTCGAACGCGCATGAGAAATGCTATTATCTTTGCATCGCGCTAAACTGGGAAAAACTACTCGGTTCGGTTGATCGTCAAATTTTTATTCTCGTCGGTTATTCACTCCGTTGAGTTCTACCGGCGTTGCTGAAAAAAAAAGATAAAACTAAAAATATTTGTTACACAATAACGTTACTCTCTTTTTTTTTGCCGAAGCATATCACTGGTACAGCTCGCAACGACTGCCGGCGATGCAAAGGAAAAAGCAACATCGGTTTTATTTCCCAATGAGTTTCCTCTCTTTTGAATCCGCGACGCGACCGGACCGTAACGCCAATTACGCAGTCGGTTTCGCCGTCGAACGTTCGCGCGCGGTCGTCGGGAAAAATTCAACAGTTGTTGATAAATAGGCCGACATACACTCTGTCGCCGCTCATGCGAGAGATTTTCGCAGTTCGTGAGTCGAATGACAAATGCGATCGGTCGAATGTGGGGCCTACGAACGGGAAGCAGGGGAATAAATGGGCCATCAGAATTACAGGATATGTAGCTATGGATCAGTGATTACCGAGTACCAATAGAATTTTCACAGGGGTAAAATCCGTTAAGCAGTGCATCTTTTTCTGTTGAGTTGATCGATAAATTGGTCTTGCAAGTGCTACTAAAAGAATATAGCGGATTAATCCTTAACTGTGGGTGTAGACTTCTATCTTTCTATTTATTTTGTTATTTTTTACCAATAATATTGTTTTTTTTTAGAAAAGAAATAAAATTTTGATTCCGGCGCGATTAATTGTGAAAAATACCTGAGAATACAGCAGCAAGTATAAGATGTAAGGCAATTATTTTTATTTCCCTTTTTCTTTTATAAAAGTTTCTAAGAACTTCATTATACATATATGTATAATATATAATTAAGGATTATTATAAGATTATTTTTCTGTAGAATTTTAACAGTTTAGAAAAGATAATACTTGAAAGAGAATGCGCAATCTTTTTAAACAACACAATTTTGAAAGAAACGGGAGCTTTTGAACGTAAAATATTATGCGGGTCGAGATACAAAAATTTTTTTTGTTACGCTTTTGCACATTTTTAATCTTAAAACGAAAAGAGCTTTAAGATACGAATATCGTTAAACCAACAAAAGAGTATTTGTTCGCAAAGCCGACTATACGAAACACTATATCGCATATTGATTGTTTTTTGTGTGTATGCATCTCTCTCCACTGTAGATTTGACGAATCGAAAGGAAATCACGTCCGCATAACATCGGGCGCGAATCCTTTTTCCCGGATGCAATCCATGAAATCCGTTCGAAGATTATCCCGGCTGACCCACGTACAAAGTTCAGATAACGAAATTCCAGCGAACTACGTGCCTTCGCGGTCCGTTTAACATTTCCGTCGGAAATCACTCGAGCCTCGAGTCATACCGCGGAATTTTCGTTAACAAAAGGATTTTCGCATTTTTTATCCCATTTGGACCTTCAAATATCGTCATTCGATTGAAGATATCATTCATTTTAGTTATCTCACTGCATTAATCGTTCAACCATATAAATGCGCTAATAGTTGAACGTGACTAGAGATAAGTTTATCCTATACAGTCCTTTCGTTAAAATATTTATCTCTTTGACGTGACTTACGTAATTGTGTAATCTAGCGTTTATCGCTACGTTCGCAGCAAACGCCGAAAATACATTGATAAAATACGTTAATTAAAGAGGAATTACAAATAGGCAGCGAGCTATACATCGATAATTCCGACCCATTGCAAACGTTTGTTGTTCTATTTTCATGGCACACAATTAAATCACGACTCGATTTGCATGCGTTTCAGACGCGGGTATAATTTTGTGATTAGTTTCTCTTGAAATCATACGCTTCTGTTTACTGCTATACATATTCATAAGAAAATAGCTGTTATCACGAATTTAAATGTCTATCTCTCGTATTTTCTCACTGCTAATTTTGACACTGATCGCGAATTTCATCAATTAGAACGTATTGTCCAATGTGGCCAAGTTGTCGTTTGTTGTTTACGAATTAAACAGATGTTAATTTAGGCGATTGCATCTTTAAACATGTGTAAATTATATTGATGTTCACGTCGTACATTTTGCAAGAGATACTTTATTCGCGATTTTCGCGCAAATACGGCATGCGCAAACGTCTGGCACATGACGTCTCTCCGTATAATTTTAAGAATTTTTTACTAAATCTCTGTAGTCATCTCACATTTGATTAATGCATCAGACATGCATATTTGTATTACTGTATTTACTCTATCCGTTTTACCAATTTAATCTCCAATAGGCGACTGAAGGTAAAATGCATATCTTGAACAGTTTATTCAGTTTTATAGTAATGAAACGACGGTCCGCTAACACTCGAATACGTTATTTTTGCATCTAGTTATATTATTACGTATTTTTTATACTTCGTCGCACTCATTAACCTTCGCGCTGTGATTGGACATTTTTCGAACCAAGTTCAAGATGATGGCAGAGAAAAACGCGACTTGCTTATAACCGCCTCTTTATTCATGATACGATTTATTAATTATTGGCGTAGAAATTCAAATTTTAATACTTAATTATGTTGAATTTTATCGTAATTCGTGTAAATTTCTGAAGGAACGTTTAGGAATCCCGCGAGTAGTTACGTATCTTGGCTCGATACTTTGGAAGAGCCGACAAAGTTTCACTCGCCGAATGTCGTCCGAATTGAAATGCAGTTGCATTTCTATGCAACTGCACGTAGACGTTCCTTAAGAAGGACGTTCGTGAGTGTTGCGAATTTCCGGCGCGGTATTATTCCCGGCGCCGGAAACAGCAATTCTTTATCTCCTTATCGCGGCGCGAGTGTATCTCATTCTTCCCGGCTTAATCAAAATTCTCAAGACGTTACTAAAACTGGCGCCTTAAATAGCGTCTCCTGCAGAATGGTGAAACGAAACGGATCTCTATCCTCCGTTTCGTAAATTTCGTAAAGTCGTTGGAGCGAATCACCATCTTACTGTTTTAAACGTTAAACTGCCTGGCTTTACTTTGTAATCCTTTGATCATGCTACTCAGTAGAATTCTCGGCAACGAGTTTTGTTTTAATCTTGAATTTCGAAACAAATCGTACTCTCTCTCTCTCTTCCGACCGTTCGTTATACTTAATTATTTTTATAACATTGAAACTACAGAAATAATATTTTTATATTTCCCTGCAGTGTTCTTTTAGAAAATAACTGAACACTGTTATAAATATATATCGAGTATTGGATTAAACAGTCAGGTATGAGCAGCAGAAATCAATACATTAAATGCGAAAAGAAGGACTTAGCTTTGATGAAAGGCGTACACGCACGCAGGCGTGGCGTCAATCATTCGAAATGAAAATTAGTTCTCCGGAAGCTCATTAATTATTCGTCATGCGAATACATTCGCTGTAACGTATCTACACAAATATACGCGTGAGCTTTACGTTCGCGTATGCGAGAATACATCATATATGTACAAATGTAATATGGCTTTGGTAGGGTGCATATTCCTAGCCTCCTGCTCCCTCCCGCACCGCCCGCTTCCGGCCCCGGTTCCATCGCGTATACATCAGTTGGGCTATGTATCTCGTTTGCCTATGTATTACGTGTCGAAATGTACGCACGGCATGTGCTTCGAACAGGTCGCAAACTTCACCCTAATATTACAAGTCCGCCTTACTCCGCGTGACACGTGTCTTTACCCGCCACGGATGTTTCACAGTCGATAAATCATTCTGACATGACTCCCTCATAATTTCTACGGTATACGTACGCGAATCCTCTGTTTTCCTTTCGTACCGCATTCCGCCGCGCTAATATATCGACGCGAGAACGAGATAATCCTTTCGACACCAGTTAGATGGTTGCTTCTTTTGCAAGATTTTCTCTGCCTGCGGAGGAAAAACAACTATCACAGCAAGCACTCTTTTTCTAAAATTAACAGCGTGAATTAATAACGCATGTATTCGGGTGTTTTGAATGCTGCGATTTATTGTCCGCTCTTTATATGATTGCTCTATACACTCGGAGAGAGTGTAATAGTTCTCCAGCAGCTTTGATACTCTGGTGTTGACATAAATCAGTGATATAGATATCCTATACAGTCGCTTATCTCTCTTTCTCTCCCTCTCTCATTCAAATCTCTCAATCAAAGCGTTGTTTGTGATGCGATTGAGTTCACTAAGCACTTCATTAGCCAGCACCATCAATGTCGTATAATAATTTTTGAACAATGTGTGCAATTCCTCGCAGCTGTGTTTAACCTACTTCTTACCGCAAACGCGAATATATCTAATTTAATTTAACGAAATATATATGCGAACGTCAATTTCTTTTCAGCGATGACGTCGGTCCTTACCGTTACGCAATCTTCTTGAGGTATACTCTTCTGGAGAATACTCGATGGGACAGCGGAAAACTTTTCATATTTCGCGGAAAAAAACCTTTACTTATACTTGACGAGCCTCTCCCACGCGACAAGAAATTCCCGTTTGTCGAACGGATTAACGAGGTCTTCCAATGAGATCCCTCCACTCCGATACTCGATTGTTCTCGGACGATAATGTAATTCTCGGGTTTTGATAGCGCCATTATCTCGTCTGACATAAATTAAACTCCGGAGTGTCATTGCTATGAGAAAAATGAGCTTCCAGTATCACCTATTAATCTCTTAGTCATTGACGTGAGTCATAAAATAGCTTCCGAACTTTCCTCGTGAATTTTGCATTTACGATCTACATATAATGATCACATAAATGTAGTCGATGTCATTTTTATACATTCTGCAGGGGGGTGGGGCAAGTTGAGTCATAAAACGTCATGAATGTGTGCAGAGACAATTCGATGGAAATTTCCGTATTTTCCATCCTCTTTTTCGGGCCGGTTAGAGCCTGATACGAAACCACATGCAGCTTGTGTCATTTGTGGCAGTAATTAATAACAATAATGTTCTTTGTGCCCTAATGTGCTTGTTATTTGCGTGCGGTACGTCGTAAACACGATTTAGTAGATCAAACTGGTTTATTAATAACTCATAATAACCGGCTGTCATGTGCTTGTGGTTACGACAATGTGCCACTGCCACGTGTTGTGTGCGATTAATGAACGGAATAGTTAATAGAGAGTGGTTCTATATCTCTTTCTCTCTTTCTGGCGGCCATTATTGTGTTACTTGTGTCGGTACTTCAGATATTAATATTCGGTCATCGACATAATAATGCGTGACAGACGCTGCCTGCCGCCGACATTTAAATGAGGCTTTTGTGTTCGTAAGAGAAAAAAGATTTAGTACATCTAACTATTCAAATTCACTTTAATGTATAATTTTTTTTTATCTAGAATGAAAAGTTAATTGTTTGACGTGCCAAATTGTGATTATATTTCTTGGGACAAATTTCCTTTGCGTGTTAATTTATTAATTTGATAATATACATTATATAATATGGACATCGATTATTGCTATATTAATATTAAAAAGGTTTCTTAGAACGACTTCTTACAGATGGAAAATAATAAAAAATAAAAAAATGGCAAAATAAAGCGAAGACGCAATAAAAACAAGTTTGGCACTTTTTTAAGTTTTGTTAAGAATCCATTATTTTTTTGTGATGCTGTATGAAAGTGAGAATTTGCGCTTGGCTTATCTCTTTTTGCATTATAAGCATTTTGATATAAACGTACCGTCGTCTGATTTAGATTCCTTGTCTCTCATTCAAACGAATGTGACGAAACTCGTGGTCCGGATGAAAAAAATACGCGCACACAATTGTATGACTTGCTTGATTAGTTCCGTGAGGCATGAAACATCCGAGTCTGATGCAAACTTTTAACGAGCTTGCTCCATCTGTCACGATTCGTAGTAATGCACCGTAAAATTGCTCGCAGGCCATCCTGCTAAAAGGATCATCGCGTTGAAAAGTCTCGATGAAAAATCGTTAAGCGTTTTCTCTCGATTTAATTGATTCGACACATCGTCGAAACTCATAATAAAATTGAGGTCTGACGTTGTAATAAATATCTATCGTTTCACGAGCTTGACAGGAAGGGCACGCCTGTCTGCCTTCAGATGACGAGAGAAAACGCACTTTGAAAGGAAGTATTAGTAAGTCTACGCGGAAAAAAAAAAAAAAAAACACGCGCGCTTCTGTTAATGGGTTAGATGAACTTCGTCGGTCGTTAAATTAAGTTCGACGGCTGCGCAACGTCGACGCAACGAGAATACACCCGTCAGATGCACTCAGGCGTCGGCATGACTACGCACGGCTCGCGCGCCGATGCGTAATTGCCGGGGCTGATTAGAACGCGGGATAATTAATATCCGACCGAAACCTGCTCGACGCGCACATTAATCTCGCGGTAACGTTACACGCCTGTTTTCGCGCGGGACCGAGCACACGGATCAGCGGCGTGCAACGCAGCACGCATGGCATGCACTCACGCACCCGGCCGGATCCGCTTTCGCATTGAGCGGTATAGATCAGTAGATTCGTCGGGGTCGCTCATTAGCATAATTCACGAGACCTAGGGCTATCCGAGCGCGAACTTGGCGCCCCCGGGCGTTATCGAAGCTAGAGAGGACAATGTTGCCTTATCTGCTCGCGACCTTCCACCTTCCAGCTCCGTCTCTGATGCCTGCCTTTCGACGGATTATGCAAATACATGGTCGATCCTCTTACTGTCTCCCGAAATAACTTACGCTCGTATAAAATCGATTATCGTACCGCTCGTCCGTCGATGATGTTGCTTTGTAATCCGCCTTCGCCGCCGGCAGAGCGGCAATCCGAGTCCTTTTTAAGGATAAGCCGAGCTTTAGATAAGTATAGTCGCGAGATTCATAAGGGAGAAGCTATAATATACTTAACTACCGAGACGTTATATCTTGAATGTAGAAAAAACAAAACATGCATCATCGTTTTATGTTATTGCACGCAATCAGCACACGTTTGCGATAATAATATTACTACTCCGATATTTTGATTCAAATGAATTTTTTATATTATATAATTGTCAGAAAATTGTGCGTCCTCAGCAATTTTTGAAAAGAATAAATTCTTCTTACTACGTCTTATCTTTATCACACGGAATTCGATCGTCCAGTGGTAGGTAGTATCGTCGATAAAATGGCTGCGATGCTGCCTAGCCCGTAATTCAGTGGAAATAACGCCCATTCTTTCGGCTCTCGTCCCCGCGACTAGCTAGTATAGTTTCGCACGGTGATCGTAACTTCGAATTAGCGAGTAACAGAGAGAAACGACGAGCACAGCATTGAAGGTAAACGTGTTTGAGGTGGTGCAGCGTGCAGCTGCTGTATAGCAGTGTGGATGCGCATGGAGATGTGTGTCTAGAAACATAAAAATATGAAATGCAACCCTGATTTTGCTGCACGGAATCCCGTACAAAAAAGTACTTTGTACGCAAATTGTTCGCCTCCGACAATTTTCTTCCCGTCAATTCACATCGCTAGATCGCGGATTAATCGACGCGAATGCAATTCGGTTGCATTTCCGATGCGACAAACGCGTTTCTGATCGAAGAAAATCGAGGAGAGAAATGTAAATATCTGTTAGCGAGGAGGAAACGAGCTGGTCGTGTATCGAAACTCCTGATTTATTATGATTGGTTACTGAGAAAACTGTCTTTGCAAGCGGGGATACTTCGGATAATTAACGATACCGTGCGTGATTAATGGCTGTTATCTCGAGACGAAGTATATCTAAGCATACTTCTTCCAAACGAAGGACGACGTTAAAGAGGAACGTGAAGATTCGGCATTATTGGCTTGTGCCGTTCGTTTTTTAACGCGGGCGTGCGTTTTTTAACGATGCGCAGGTGTGCGCAATGTTTATCGGCAAAAGTGTCGCATTATCTTCCGTGCGATCGTATGAAAATGCCGTAATGGTCGACGCAGCAATTGCCGACGACCTCGTCGCTGGCCTGTCGTAATGTTCGTCGTGTGTCGGTGTGATAGGTCGAGCGAAAGACAGGGCCGGTTATCTGGCAACATTTCCTCGTTCGTTCGCGCTTTACGAGCCATAAAAATGCAGGACAGGCCGATCGTGACTCATTCTCGTTGTCTCACCGTATCTAACGCCGTATCTCGCCTTAAATATTTTATCTTCATCTTCCGATTGTTCCTACGTGAGGCAATTCCGTGCAAGTGGACTCGACTGCTTCTGCAAGCGAATACAGAATGTATGTTATTTACAGAAAATATGTTCTTTCATTATATAGGACATCGGTAGATATTGTTGAGTGGCTTAGAAGTTACGAAAGATATAGGAAACGGGATAGACTAGTTCCAATAATATTTTTGACAAGTATGATAATTATAACTTTCTGATACCTGAGCACCCCGTGTAATCTTTTCGAACTTGAATTTTTATTATTTAGGTAATTTTTTTATTTCAGCAACAAGTTACAAAAAATCGTTGCATAGTCGTCGGAATTTTTGGCGCACAAACGCCTTTGTAATATAAATGAATGCAATTGTCCGTGAGCATGATAGAGCACCGGCAAGACGGCAAACAAATTTCATTAATTACGCCGGAAATGACGAATGTTCCCGGCGATGGTGCGAAGGAGACTACACAGCATCGTCGGGCGACTTATGTCGGCTCTTTCAGGCATGATAAGCGTCTTCCTTGATGGAGGACGTTAAATGTTGCGGCGCGGTCCAGAATTCAAAATGGAGAGCTGCAAATCCCAGATGACGCTTATCCATTACTCTACTAGCAAATTACTGCCTGCGATCTGTCTCTCTGGCGACTCTCGAGGTCGCGCCTAAATTACCGGATAATTAAGGATAGCGGCGAGAGTAATCTGTTTTATGCAAGTGCGAGCAATTGATACGTCGCGACAAAGATAGCCGCTGGTTTGAAAGTTTGATGCACCGTGAAACAAAGGAGACGTGATGTATGAGGATGGGAATAAATATGATAGAACGAAGACACGTTCAAAAATGGAATCTGGCGGCCTGTTTTGTCACTACTTTACTGTCCTTCTTGTAAAAGCAATATTATGGATATTTAATTCAATGCCACTTTTTACATATTAGATTTTACATCATTTAATCTGTGTTGCTTAACATTCAATTAAAAGATTGCAGATCATGCATACAAGTATACATATCCATTTTTATCGAGAAACATTGAAAAAACCTATACGATTTGAACACAATGTTGTACTTGTAGATTTTTTTAACGTTTGCAGTTACATTTACAGTTTGCATTAAAAACGCTGCGCCCTTTAAATAATTTTCCATGATAAAAGGCTAGGATATGCTCAGTAAATCGTGTTAGATGTCGGATTTTTCAAATAAAGATTTCTATCAAAATTTGAATACGAGCACACCAATAAATAGCAGAATCACCTCGCTTGTTTTAATCTTGATCCACGTTGGAGTAAATCGAATAGGAATGTTAACGGGCTGGTTAGCATCAGAAGAGGTTTTCCTCGGTGTCGTCGTCTTTTGTGGCGTGGTGACGTGGAGGAGGTGCCTTTTCCATATTCCTTTGGAAGTTGCCGAAGCGAGGTCGGCCGTTTCTCAAGGAATCTCTGATAAAAGCATATCCTTGCCAAGTCGGGGAAGATACGCTTAAAGGCTGCCGCGGTATGGAAATGCGGAAAGCGATTTATACCGAGCAAAGAAAGTCGAAATCGTTAGGTGCAGTCAGGAAAGCGCCTCGGATGTCCTCGATCCCGTGAGATCACCTCATAGAGGGTATCCCCGAATGGTTCGTCGAGTGAATCGGATCGTTTCACAGAATTTGTTCGTTAAAAGCGCCCGAGAGCGATATACGAATCCATTGGTACCGTTCGCCGTTCGATTTCAAACTATCGATTTCATAATCAAACTTCTTGCATTACCCAAGCTTCTAGACAGTTTCAACGAGACTTTTATTCAGAGAAAAATATGCAAATGTCCCCACGTGCAAGTTTATCTAAAATCTCATACTTTAAGGAAACGCGTACCATCTTTTCACGATCAATCCCGAAATATATTTCTTCATTATAATGAAATAGTTTCTCTAAATTAACTTTCCTACGACGATTGAGCACGTGGAGAGTAAAATACGAGTACTTCGAGGTAAAGTCGAGACATGTAAGTCAAAAGTAAGATAAGTTTGGGCTCCATCGCAAGTAATTAGGATAATGGTTTATCAAGGCATGATTCTTTGTATATTCATTCTCATGCATATCTTCTTACCGTTATGATAACCAGCGCAATATACTAATGGAAATCGTGCAACTTGGTCGCTTTACGAAACATGAGCAGATTATGCGGAGGATGATTTTTAACGCAAATTCAACGGCGAGAAAATTTTCTATTCGCTCGTTCGAGAAATTGCAATGGTGTTTCTTCTTGCTTCGCTAAATTATCGACTACAAAATCGTGCACGCAAACACAACTGTCTGCAATAAATATTGCGAATAACGACCGTGGAGTAGAATCGAAGGGATTGAAAGGCTGAGAACGTGTATAGGTGGGTTCATGAAACCGGTATCGGAAAAGCGTCAAAAATATGGGTGCTCGATACAGTTTTGCCGGGAAGCGCTATGATATAAAACGCAGTTGTTCCGTACCTCGCTCGCGTAAAGGTAAAAATATTTCTCTTACGCAACGCTACTCTTTTACAAGATATTTGAAAGAATTGTAGTCATTTATATAAATACTGCTAATCGCTAACTTTTCAATCCATGAAATTTTCTAAACTATAATCGAGAAAGTGTTTTTTAAATTAATCTCAAGAAACCTTTTACAGGTCAGTAATTTTACAGATAGCAATTCTATACGTCGGCAAAAATTATTTTATATCTGTCATATATATGTATGTAATCTTTATTATTTTCATCTTGAGACGCGATTATTTTAATTTCAAATTTACTTTTATTCTTTTTTAATCGAGTTGGCGATAACTTCTCATCTATCGAAAAATTTTTTATTACGCAATTTTACGAAAGTAAAAAAATTATCTGTGTTTTATTTAGTGTATACATAAACTTTAATATTTCGCTCATCGCTTCGAAGCAAGATGGCGGATATTCATATCGTCAAAAAATTAAGATAGCGTAAGGATGATATTAAGAAAATTGAAGAAGCACACAAAGGAAGAACCGTTTCTTTACTGCTTGATAGTTTTGTAAATTTGTGCTACGGACAATTTTTTCAAGATGAAAAACTTGCAGCGCTGCCAACTTAATCGGCCCAAAAAGAGAGAAAGAGGCGGACAGAAGAGTCGCGTCTCGAGATGAGGATAAGTATATAATAAAAGTGCAGTGGCGCGTCAAGGATCGTGAAAACGCCGTATCGTTTTAAGATGTAACGCGAGCAAAGTTGGGGTTTAGTGGAATTCTTTCGGCCTTTGTGTTCGCAATTCGCGTTTATTGCGCTCGCCCGGCCGCGACATATAATAACTGGCACAAAAGACTTGCGTTTGCTTGAAACATTTTTACGACCACGACCAAGCTGTCGTTTTACGGAACGTTTCGTCTCGGACGGCAAACACAAGCGCGACGTGTGTATAACTTGTTTCTCGTTATAATATCGTACATGTGGTTTAATACGCGCTGTTTCTTTTAAAACTGACACATATATTTCATTTTTAATAATTCTAATAACGTGTAACATTAAATAATCTCTATCATATTTTTACTTCCAAAAAGAATAAAAGTCTGTGTTTTTCAAAAGTTGTTTTTAACCATAAGACCAAGGATATCGAAGAGTATAATCAAGCCAATTACGTCGTATTCTTGGAAGAGTCCGTTCTAACGAGATAAACGTGCTACACTTGCTTTTCATTAATTAGAGACACTGTGGGACGACGAGGAGAAAGGCTCCGTTTCCGGGGAAGAAACTTTTCGCCGGTACTTTTTTCCCCGCTCCGTTTTCGCGCTAGACGATGGCATAAATTCGAGCGTACTGTACTTAAGGAACTTTTCGGGAGATGAAATATCGTTCGCCGTTCCGTCCCGTCTCGGTTTGCTCACTCGTGCGGAAACTCACGAGTATGACGTCGATATGTGGAGGACCGTACGGAATGGAAAAGAGAGAAGGAGGGAGGGAGGAAGAGAGGAACAAAATACAAGCGCAAAGGAGGAAATGAAAAATTTTTTACTTTACGCGCGACTTTTTCTACATCGCGGCAAGGCCGGAAATTGATCGATTTATTCCTTAAACGATTATACATCGCGCCGTTTTTCTCGAAGTATATAATAAACCTGAATCTTTTTAATTCCCAACTATGCAATATAGTCGATTGATTATTCTATCGATACGTTCTTCGGGCTGTAGCAAACACTTGCAGACTTCGCTCGTATTTGCGCGCAACGATCCACTCCATCGAGGAAATGGAATGCGTACGTGCCGACCCCATGTTCGGTAAATAAAAGGATAATCCCGGATGACGTAATAAGTAATACCGGGGCTCGCGGTATCCGTTCGTTTGTCTGTCGTATCCCTAGGGCCGAACAAAGTTTGTCCAACGAAGAAACTCCAATAATACTCCGTTTGCTCGGGATATTTGTTACGGTTACTCTTTGATCAGACGAATATCCGAATAAATTGCCCTCGCGAGTCAGCGAATTTGCGGACGTTTCGAAGTCGGAAACTCGCACATTACGAAAATTCGGTGCATCGAATATGTCCGCCGTCTCCTACATTAGCCCCCTCCCCCCCCGCGTGACAAAATGCGACGGAAATTACGGGTTGCGCCATAATTAGTATTCCCGAGCGTGCATAAAACCGGCGCGAACTCTAATTAATCGGTAATTTTGTTGTTACGTGGAAAACATCGCGAATTTAGTTCGGTGGAGTACTGCAAACGAGACCGCAAAATGTTTCGCTGTTTCCCTCTACTGTTGAACTACCAGTTATATATTTCTTGCTTACATTGTTATAATTTCGCGTATGTGATGAAAATACCTGTCGAGTAAATTTCTTACACGGAAATTATGAATTGCTATTAATCCAAATTATAAAAAATGCACGCATATATAAAAAAAAATATATATATGTCTTTATTATTTGATAATACTTGCACTCTATTACTTGCATGGCACTGTATATCCATCTCAAAATGTATTTTATTTCAACGAGAAGGTGATTACGAGTCTTCATTATTATAGGAACAAATATTCTTAACATCTAGAACTACCAAAGCAGTCAAAAAATGACTGGTTTATAATTTTTTTAATTACTCTAATTTATAACAGTGCATTTTTTGAAATTTTTTATTACTCTTGTCGCAATATGTGAAACGATTAACCGGTCAATTTATTTTCCCCCTTCGTCTCTTTTTTCAGAGATATACATATAAATAGTAGAAATTAATCTTTGATAGTTCTAGTATTAACGTGCGATTTCTTCACTTTATATCTCTCTTCTGAATGCGGCTCACCACCCGCATTTTCACCCTTTTGCGGCGATACGTGATATGAGCCAAGATTTTCTCTCGCAGATGGGAGAAGTCGTTCGCGCTTTAGCTAGCCCGCGGCGATGTGGGAAGAGAAGTCACTTTCAGTTGAAAAATCTGAACGGTTGCATCGGCCGTTACCGCTCCGACACGGTTAGCATCACATAACGAGCGCACTCGCGCGCGCGAATAAATGGAGATTTAATGTAATCGTGATTTAAGCTCCACTCCGACATTAATATGCATACTTCTAGCGTGACATTTATCTCCGCGGCGCGCTCGGCGTCGCTCTACGTTCGTCGCTGCGTTCAAAAATGATTTTTTTTTTTTAATTATTAAGGTTTGTTGACTCGCCCGGTTTATCGACTTTCCTCGCAAAAATTGAAATACACATTGCAGAGAACCAGTACAGAATTACAGTTTTAACATTAAATTGATTCTTGCTGCGTAAGGAAAAAGGATAACCGCGAGATTGATAATTCATTATGTAGCGAGTAATTACGATAATGCTTGTCTGAAAGCGGGCCGTGTCTGTACGGATATCCGTCGTTTACTTGTACGCGATAATACGACGCGATTTGCAAGTTATTAGCGCTCCGACGGCCATCATAATGTGTTTATTATTTACAATCGGGTAAGTGGTTAATGACGCGTGACGTTATCTCACGATGACCAGAGCGTTTAAGCGAACTTTACTTTCCCTCAGATTTTCTATAATACTCCACACATAAGCAGATAATCATTATCATAGTAGATTATAAAATTATTTACCCCTATAAATTCCTTATAATTATCGTCCAATGAAAAGGTTAAATTAAGGTAATGATTTCAGACAGATTATAAATGTAATTTGAGAAAAATTATTTTGGATATTTTGTTTTTACTTCATTAACTTCTTACTTTTGTACTCACTTTTACGATTTCTGTGTGTTAAACGGAGGAATCCAAATGCGTTTTTTCTTCCCGGAAGGAATCGTTCCGCTCGAATAGGTCTCAAATGAAAGAGGAGAATACGTTTGTGGCCGGCGATAAAAATGGGGTAGTCGTGCGGGAGGTGGAAATTCTGCGCGCGGAATATGGACGGCCGGCGCGGTCGGAACGAGCCGTATCGATGCACTAAATGCGAAGTCGATATCCACAGTCGAGTCGTGAAACGAAAGGGGCATAGGGAAGTGGAAAGCGCTATCATATTTCCGACAGGGCATCTGAGACTTTCGCATAAACCGCGACTGCCACGACCCTTTACCTCACCTCGCCCTTTCCCGCGTTTATTTCTCTCCGTTTTTCACCCGCTTTTTCATCCCGCGTGATACTTTCGCGATATCTTTGCGGCTGATATACTAGGACATTACCATCGCACGCCCCTACGGCGAGCGAAATGCCGTTTTCTCGACTGAGCGAGCATCTTACAGGTCCTATTATCAACTCCCTTCGGGGGTGAGATAAAGTTTATTTTCCTACAACAATCTTCTAGAGAATAATAATTATCTGTTGACTATAACTGTAAGGCAAATATAAGTTGCAAGCAAATATTATTTGTTACACTAAACTAATGCACAAACTTGTAATTTTAGTACACCTGCATGCAGATTCGATGATTTACAAACATGATTTTATTCGGATCGTGATCATAAGAACACCGAACTTGCAATTATATTGCATCCACCATCTTAGTTAATACCACTTAAAATAATTCTGCAATCTCTTGAGTTTGATTTTACATTATCATGAGAAAAGTTTTGGTATTAAAATGTAAAATGACGCGCAGTATTAATTTTTTAATGGGACTTTTGACATTAATCTTGTATTGTTCTTGTACGTGAAATAAGCAGTTTATTTGTTGTGAAATTGATTCTCGCGCAACATTGCGCAAAAGAATGCCAAAATCTTGAGACTGCACGAACGCACAGGGGAATGTGTTTACATCTCATACGTCCTCCCTGTCCTTAGCGTACAAATTAATACCTGGACCCTGGACGAAAGAAACGTTGCGCAACGGGCAAGTTATAGCGCGAACGCGATTGTCGCAGGGCGGACGTGCGTCGCCTGTAAAGAGCCTCACTTCCGGCTATCCTTCCTCCTGCGGGAAAAGATTCGGCCATCGGAGAAAACGATTTGTCTCGCGGCGCGCGACAAATCTCCCACGCTCCGTGATTCGAATGCAGGGCGACGCGACGCGAGGCCGCCCCGAGGAAATTCCCTCGCGGGAGATAATCTGCTTAAGAATTCAGGCAGAATTTGTTTCGACTCGACGCGAGGCCACGCCTCGTCCCCACCGTATCCCGCCATCCGATAGATCACTGCCGGGCAATATACGACCCGTGAATTAACTGTGGCAGCCAGTCTACGAGCGAACGTCTACGTATGTTACACAGGTGCGAAAGACGTTCTCGTTGCCCGGAGTGCATCTCGCATGCTCGCCATTTTCATTAATCTTTAAGTGCACGGTG
Source organism: Temnothorax curvispinosus (assembly GCF_003070985.1). Taxonomy (NCBI): domain Eukaryota; kingdom Metazoa; phylum Arthropoda; class Insecta; order Hymenoptera; family Formicidae; genus Temnothorax; species Temnothorax curvispinosus. Next base: position 1,110,259 of record NW_020214913.1, on the reverse strand, counting down.
TTATTGCGTTTGACACGCTCACTTGAAATTGAATTGCCGCATTAAATTACGTTACGCAGGTGTAGAACTTTTACATAAGATGAAAATTGCAACGGTGCCTCTTGGAGGATTGATCAAAAATCGATATTGAATTGAAAGCAAGTGCAGCATGTCAGTGCTGGGAGGGGTGGTGGTCCAAGCTGTTTGTCGCGCAACTCTTTCGCTCCCCGCGCGGAGAGGTATTAGTAAATTATATTTAATCTGGAATTGTGTAAATATCGGATTATTTCGCTTTCTGGTATGCCTGCTATTGGAAAAGCGTTATTTTTCAACCGTAATATTCTCTGACGTATACTGCCATTTTTTTTTTTAAATAAAATAACCGTTTCAAACGTTGTTTTATAAAATTGATTTAGTCAATTGCTCTTTGCATCCTGATACAAAATAACGTTTTAGAAATTAGAGGGCGATATCGATATCTCATGTTACGCAATTCGTGTCGATATGATCGCAAACATTGCGAGCTTAATCAAAACGTCTGTTAAGAGCATTTTTGCGTTACTTCTAATCATGATTTTGCGTGGTGCAAAAACCATTGGTAAATGAATTGCGAGGGATATATCCTGAGGGATAATAAACATCATTCTCAGGGAGAGATAGGCAGGGACGGGGGCGGACGGACAAGTAAATGCCGAGGGCTCGAGAAACGCGGGAGCAGAGAGGCGAGAGAGGATATCCGGGCAGTTTTTATCACCGCGCGCTACACTGCTCCCTAACGATCTCCTCATCCTTTTCGGGACCGAGTAAGCAGACGACCTGGGAACAAACGGACGTCGAAAAAGCTGCGGGACGTGCCAATGTAGCCACCGACCGTGTCACCGTACCTGGAAAACCTCAATTACGCGACAGTCATTAAAGCGTCGTCCTCTCCGCTCTCGCTCGCGGTCGAGAAGACAAGAAAGAGAGGAACCCATCGGGAGCCAACGAGAGGCCGCGGCCACGGAGAGAAGACGTCCTCTCCTTCGAGATTCCACGTGAAGGAAGGGAATTCTTGCGGAAGAATCTGCGGCGCTCTTCCGCGAGACGAGCCGGATGACTTTTTTTTTATTATCCCTCTCTTTGTCTCTCCCTCCCTCTCTCTCTCTCTTGTTCTTTCTCTCTTGCTGCTTTTTCCCTCGACCGTGAGTAACCTCGTCGTTGGGCGATATAAGCTAATGAAGTGTCTCGAGTGAAAGAGGTCAGCGGTTCCTTTAAAGATTACCTCCACCGTTTGCAGAAATAATCGACGCGGGAAGCTGCCAGTGCTGCTACGTTTCTGCCGGGTATTTATCAGACTCGATTCACCCTGAGACGGTTAAAATATTCGATGACGGGGATTCGTCGGTGACAGATGTCTTCGAGAGAGAGTCGCGTAATTACCGCACGCGGACGAGTTCGATATCTAAGCATTATCGAATTTGCGCGTAATACGCTATCAGCGGAGAGAGGTAGTCTTTGCGATCGAGTATCTTTATTCGCCATCTCAGAATGAGATATTCTAAGCTTTATTTTAATTAATAGCGACGAGACAAAGCATTTCAATTTAATAGATATTCGCGCGTGATGAAGTTTCGCGACGGCCAATTATTCAGGCATTACTGTACATTGATCCTAGCTGACATTTTGCTAATTGAAAGCCAATTACTTACGGATTATGCGAAAATCGATAGAGTTTGTATGGACTTTTGTATGGACATCGCTACAATTCTCACGCTTGGAGTTATTGGTATGCGATGTGAAAAGATTTCTCTATTATTATTAATTTTCTTTTTATTGCATAATTATCCTCATTATGACATTACAGTTTGTTTTGTCATGTACTAACTAATTAGTTACTTTTAATTATTAATAGTAATTAGTATTCTAATATAGTAATTTATTCATCTAATAACCATTTAATCTTTTATTTTCATTTATTATGTCTGGAAAATTAAACACGTTGGAAGTAAAATACCTTGTATAATGAGACTATTTATTGGATTTCGACTTCAACCGCACTATATTCCGTCGTATATCGAAATAGTAATACGTCATTACGATGAAATTACTTTAACGATGAAAAAGTGTATTATATCGAGTCTCGTTCGATTGTCGATTCGTTGCTGAATATATAGCAATAATAGCGTGCAACTTTTCAGCAAAATTTGTAATTTTGATTTAAATGAGAACGGACGAAACCACGTTCCGTTTTTGCGAAATGAGTGTGAAATATAATATTTATTACGGCTCAAATTTCATAACGAAATATAGGTATTGATTAGAGAAGGAATAATTGATACTCATATCGCACCATGCAAAATTATATTTGTTTATTTGGCACATTAATATTCTCCATCGTCGGGAACGACAACATTTGAAAATTGTTTTCATCATGCTGTGATATTTATTGCAATTATTATCAATTAGAGCTTATCGTTTTAAAAACCGTGTAATTTATCCGCATAGTTTTTAAACGCACGTAGATTTTAATACACTACAAGTAGAATACTAATTATTTCGGCACGTCCATCATTCCTCGCTTCGTTTATTGTAAAAAGCAGTTGATTGATTTGAGTGACGTCAAAGAAATTGTTCATTCCGCGTTTTCAGTCCGATAAATTAAATGTTGCGCCCAATTACGTGCTTGCCACGAAAAGGAATTTAAATGTCACGCTAACGTTCACCTCGACGGATGGTTAATTAACGTTGCGCAAACATTTGGCACGTTTCGCAAGCCACACTCATTCGCGAATAGATATCGTAGTCACGAATGGCACGGTTGGTTAATTATCATGGGAAATACCATTTATAAACGCGTGTGCCCGGCGTTTCTAATTGACGTTTCGTCCCGAAAGTGCAACCGACAATAATTGCGAACGGCGCGCTCGACGCGCGCGTCCATATGTCCAGGGAGACGTAACAGCGTACAATAATTTTTATCGCCGCGTCGCGTGTATTTCCACAGACCGGCGTGCATGCACGCTCGTGGTCTATATTCACTTTGAACTTTGAAGCGCGCTTGCAACGTTGTAGTTTATCGCTTCAAGCGTGATAAAAGATATCGCGCGCGTTCAACAATGAAGATAATTTTGCATAAATTTTTCCCACGTTTTTAAATCGACGCAAAATATAAAATAGGGAGCAGGAGCTCTTAAGAAGAAGAGATTCTGAAATATCTTTCCCTTCTCGGAAGAGGAAATCTAAAAATGTATTGAGCCACGAAGTGTAGCGATATCTCGGGGTCGATAGTCGTATCCGAGGTGCTGACTCAGAGGGCACGTCGTGCAATCGCTGCGCAAACAATGAGAGCTTCTTGCTTTAGTGATTTACGCCGTGCGTTGCACCTAGGGCATTGCCGTTTCGCTGATATTGACTCGGACCTGTCGAGGTGTTGTTGGGGTTAACGAACGGCAGACAAATAAATGGCTCGCGTACGAAAACACCGACCGAGACAAAGGGGAACTGACAGAGAGAGAGAAAGAGAGGAGCGAGAGAGGATGGCGAGGTTTCTCGGAGCGAGATGTGTCAAGGGGTCGGAGCGAAAAGCAACGGGTGCAAAGAGGGGGAAGAACGGGGGGAGGTAAGGAGTACGCGGCGGGCGCGCGTGCACGTGGCAGACACGGTGGCGTGGAGAAATGTGGCTGCGCGAGAAAAGTTTGCCCGGCGGTAAGCAGCTTTGGTGAATTCCTTCTGGATATCCCAGGCAAAGTGCGCCGCTTTGAAACTGCGCGCTCCTTGGTACACCTCGCGGAGTTTCTTTCTCGCTTTCGAACGTCCACGTCGTTCGTTACTGTCTTTCTTTACGATTCGCGAAAATCTTTCGTCCGCGACTTCGTGTCCACAGATTTGGATGTATTAATTTTCGCGTCCTTCTTTTACAATCGGTGATCAAATTCTACACGTTGTATGATTAAGTATTTTATTACGATATCTCTTTCTTTTAGTATCGTTATTATAATATTATTTCGAGCTTATTTTTTGTTGTTGTTAAACTCAGAGTTATACCTGTTGATTTATAGCAGTGTTTAAGTCTGGGACTTTGTTCTGTGTAATGACGCTTCCGAGGACCAACAATAGGATTCCTCTTACAAGAACGTTGCGACAAACAATGCTGGCTTTTTGAAAGGTCTTCAATTTACCTCGTTTTGGTCCTCCATATTTGCAATTTCTTGCTACTTGGCACTTTAACATTATACAAAGATGCGTCGACATGTATGTTTGATTAATGGACAAGTTTTCTGGATAAGCGTTGCGTTGTTTAAATTACTTGGCAACTTTTGCATCTCTAATTAGTTGCATTGAAAATTGTCTCATGAAAATGCATTTTGCTATTATTAGGCTACGTGTTTAGGTGTATATTTACGAAAAAATGGTATGCTAAATTAAGATGAAAAAAATGAAGATTTTTCAACGAGAATTCCAATATTTTTATTTTGTGGACAATCGGTTTTATCAACATGTCTTTCCAATATTTATCTTTTGCATTTTTATCGGCGATACTTTGAATTCTTGACTTAGCGCTATTTTTGTAAGTTTTTTCGCTCAAATAGTTATTTAAGTTCTCGTATAGTAAATATTTCGACTCATTTTGTTTTTTCTATATTTTACAAAAATCGACTTGCAAATTACTGACATGCCAGACTATTTTATGTAAAGTTCTTCTTTACATCTATCGTTTATCAGGACAATGCAAACCTGCGACTTATACGCGATCGCCGTACGATAGCTATTGTATATTTCTTCTGTTTCTAGCCAATATTCTTTCAATGCGAGACTTTCGAGCGACACATAGCCAGAAAGTCAGGATAGAAATTCACTCTTTCTTCTGCGAAATACTTTCCTTTTCTCATTTCTCCTCTTTTCCTGATAGCGAACTGGATATTCTCATCCTTGTATCAGCCAATTTGGTTAAGTTCTTTTGATGAGAATGTCGCTATTTTCGTATTAATTGCTATTGTATAAGTATCAATTAATTTCGAGTTGTAAACTTTGTGATATAAATTATATCAAATAATAAATAATTTTCGTAGTATTATCTGTTTGATAAACAAGCTGATTTTAATTATTTCGATAAATATAATGTTTTGCGATCGTTTTACATAAATTGATGCAAGGTTTTAAATCATTATTTTGTATATCTTTATAAGATGTATAAACGATATACATACGCGGTCCATTTAGTACAGTGCTATTAATTTCGGTAAGTGTGCCAGCTGTCTGCGATTGCCGGTATATATTATCAATTATAACTACTGTTTTAACATCACGTGCGCAATCGTTTATGCACACGGTGGCAGGACATTCCATTTTCGTCTTTCGAAAATCAAACGAGCGTTAACGAGTACACGAGAACAGTGGGATTTCCATTACTATAATTAGCCGAAATGCATAGTGCACGAGACATGTCGCACTTGTGTATTTTAGCGACGTGAAAGCTTTTAACCGACCCAACCCCTTCTATTTTCTCTTTGAAACAGCAATTACAGCAGTTTGAGAGAGATTAAAATGCAACGTATTATTTAAAAGATGATCATTTATTTCGTAATAACAAACATTACGTATATCGATTATATTATTTCCGAATCTTTAATTTATTGTAAAGTTTATTGTAAAGTACGATATGGCAAAGTTTTTTGCAAGCTGCGACATTGCGAGAAAACATCAGCGAAGGGAGCATTGTGATTTCGGCCGTCGCGGCGTCGCGTTGAAAGTATCAGGAAGTGACTAGCGCAGAATTTCGCGGTGATTTATCGGTGAGAAACGCGGGCGGAAATGCCCCCGGAATGGCAATATCTCTGAGGGAGAGATCAAGAAGGCAGGAAACCCGCGGGAAATTCGATCACCCGGATATTACTCCGATTCTGCGTCGTTTCTAGCTGTGCGAGAAACTTTCGGGGGGATGAAGTGAACTTTAAAAGTAGAAAAATAATCTCCCGCGCAGGAGCTTCCGCGGCGAAAACGCTCGCGTTGAATGCCACGAAGCCGTCGCTTATCGTAGCTATTATTTCAGCTACTGCGACTTCGAGATCGTTTCTCTCGCGTTATTACTGCTGCTTTAGTCAGACTTTCGAGAACAAATTAAATTTTCCATTAGCACACATTTGCTTTCGATGTGCGTGCATAAGTGCGTCTTGTTCGGACGCGTAAACCTCTTTATAGTCACGCGTACTTGCCAAATCATTTTTACGTGCACGTGATACGTCGATCTAATTTTTTTGTATCCGGAAATTTTCTCTCGTTTTCCTGCAAAAACCGTCGCGTCAGTTTCCCTTGACATCCATCGGGAACGGCGGTTGTTCAACAGGAAACACATTCTCGGTTGAATTTATTACTCGACACGTGGTTGACGTATCCGTGTCGCGTCACTTGCATATCCGCTAGGCAATATGCGCATCCGTTAATCAACCCTGAACGCTCTTACGTAGCGTGCAACCGAACATGGCAATTCTTGTCTCCTCCCGAGAGAATTCGCCATAGATACGTTTGAGTTGCATGCCGCCATATATCCGTACGCGTTCCATATGAATCTAACATACGATCCTGTAGGTTTCCATTAATTTATAAATGAGACATTAATAGCGGCTAAGTATAGGGAATTTTTTGTTGTAATGTATGTACAGTTTTATACATTGATCTCGTAACGAATTTCTTAGAGCGAGACTGATATATTCATATTATGCATAAGCATAATGCATAATATGAATATTACACCACGCTACGTGGGGCTATATTGCGCCGCTTATATAAATAAATCGCATTAAAAGTAAGAAACTCATAAACGTCGAACTTGGCCATTATGCAACACACACACACCCACACATACGTGCACCCACGTTGGAAGAAGCACGCGCGCGAGAGCGAGAGAGGCTGGGAAACGGGGGACGATGCCACGAGATTATAATACTGAACGAGTTTAACGCGCAGAAATTTAATTTCGCGACATGCTCGTAACTTCCACCCGTGCAAACTGCAATTTGCGTCCCTGCGCGCGCACTGAACCACCGCGATTGCAATCAAACTGAAAAACGAAGTTGACCTTTGCGAAGCCGCGTAATCTAAACCGCGCGCGGCTTTAACACGACGCAATTCGCAGAGCGTAGCGAAGTTACATATGTGCGACGCAATACGCGGGTAAAATTTCTCCGCATGTTATGTCGTGATTTGTTTTTTTTTTTTCGATTCTCTTGCTTTGATGAAGGGTCAACAGGCGCGGGATATTAGTTCAGTGACGCAAATTGCGTGAGCGTCGGCTGGACTGCGATAAACTTCGTTTATCCTGGATTCTCTGTCAAATTAATGAATCCATGTGATTCGTCTGTGCTGGGCGAGATATTAATTGCGGCGCGACACGTGCAAATTGCTGTCTGCGCGCGTGAGAATTTTACGCACGTGGCGATTATCCTCCCCCGTTAAACATCTCTCTTCTTCTATATTTGTCAGCCATCTAGTTAACGCAAATTATAATGCCATTTATCGATTTGAATGAAATTGGACGGTAGCGGAATTAGCCATAATCACTGTTTGACTCGCAAATTTAATCGTCCTTTTAATCGTGAATACGATTAAATAACCGTGACAGTTATAATGTGGACTCGAGGGTATGCAGGAGCATGTCTCCGCGAAAGTTATGTCGACGATTTTTCAGAACGCTGCCGCTGCCGCCGGCATCGGGACGTCTGAATATTCATGAAAAGCGGACGAACGTCACGCGCTCTCTTATCACGCGAATAATGGTGCGGTGTCGGTCGAGACCGCACCGAGGATGCGTTCGCGGAAGGAGGCACACCGGTGATTACATACGGTAAAACTATAAACGGCCCTAGAAAGTCAGATGAGGAGAAAAAAACGGCGCGAGTACGCATTTTCGTATAAAGGACTGCTATTATGACACGTCGTGTCGTGTCACGTGCGCGAGGCTGGAATACAGATGAGAACAGGAAGTAGAGACGCTTCTCGCGTCTCGCAAACTTTAATTGCGAACATTTCCGTACGCACTGTGCGTATAAGCACGTGCCGATAAAATCGAATAAATCGAGCGGTTTGATAGCATATATTCTTCTATGACGGCAGAATTTGATTCACGAGCGTATTTATATTTCGTTGCAACGTTTATTATCTTTTTACGATAATTGCTGAACGCATTTTGTTAATAAATTATCGTCGATTAATATTATTGGTCGTAAAAGGATGACACCAGCTGGTGGAGTCCGTATATTTTATTTATGCCGTGTACATTTAATATGTGCGATTGATCAAAATCAGAGAAATGTTAAAGAAAATAAAGAGAGATATTAAATATGTGATGCAAATACGCTTTTAGCAATTAATCATTTATTTTATCCCGTTATTTTGCATATCGTCAAGTATAATGCCAGCGCAAATAAGTGCAAAACGTAATTGAATGTAAAGCGTCAACCGTGTATCAATGACAACCCGATGCATTTGTCACGTAAAGCCTAGTATAAATAAAATATCCATCGAGCGTAATTGAGCAGCTAATTAGAATAATGAAATATTGCCAGATGCGTCTCTGCATCATCTCCGCTCCAAAGCTTAATGGACAAATCGTATATCATTTTCGTGCGAGCGAGAAAAAGCAGCTGCCGCGACAGCACGCGGCGCGGCGCACGCTCGCATTCATTTCAATATCGCGTTATTCTTCATTAATTCTCTGATATATTGTCTTGCGCGAAGCAAATTGGAAAACGTATCGCGCACTCGCAAACTTTAGAATTATTACTAACTTTGCAAAATGATACGCATGATATCACCTGGATCATATTTTTTGTCAAAATTTACACAAAGTTTAATATCAAAGTTATGGAAAATTAGGAAATTCTCATATTTCTTCCTACCGTTATACATTCGCAAGCGGCGACCGAGCCACTTCGCATAACGCGTTGAAACGTTTGATCCGATGATCGACGCTCATAGAAATACAGGTTATAAAATAGAAATACATTCATAAAATCGCGATCAAAGGAACTGCAATATGCGAATTCGTTGAAAAATCGAATGCCGGTATAATCGCGCGGGCGAGCTCGTAGGCACGCCTGGAAATTGCACATGCCCGAAGTCTTTGAAGTACCTAGCTGGGCTAGTTCACCGGTCGGCTATCACCGTCGTTTTATTTTCGAAGGCAAATATAGCGAAAAATTGCAGCGGCGGAGGTGCACGAGTAGATGCGTAAAACGCATCAGGTAGTGAGTGTTCCAGCACATCGATGATAATATCGCTTTATGCTTATATAGGTTGGCATATGAATTGTGAGAACGCGCGCGCTGTCGAGCGTAACGAGAGACGCGTCCTTCGCGTTACAATAGTGCGGATTTATCAGTTGCGATCGTTTTTATATTCAGTGTAAAATCTCGAGATAGATATAGAAACGGTAACTGATTTTGCAACGTATTTTCGTCATTCAGATATACTCAATTGCTGCGTTTAGCGTGTTCTCATAATTTTTTTTCTCGAGAAGGCAAACTTTTTGACGCATTCGCTTCGCGAAGGTACTTTTTTTTGACACGGCGCTTTTGTATCGGCGCTTGATTAAATACTCGCAATCAAATAGAGCATGCAATTCACTCTCGGAGGAATTTACATAATCATTTCTGGAAGCTGCACGAGTCGACCCGCGCCCGCGGCGCAAAAATTTATACGAGCCCCGGTGAGCCAACGGCGAAATAATGTGAGGGAACTTTCCCCGACGAGAATGGTGGAGAAAAAGAGAGAGAAACTCACCGATGCGCAATGCTCGAGTCTTCCTCGAACAGTAGACGATGCAAACAACTTCGGCGAACGATAAAAATATGCCGGATAAAGTTTCGCGTTTACAATTCTTGGTGCGCGTTCGACGAGAAACTGGTTCTAACCTATTATAGATTCACGACCCAATCAAGAACGGGTAAACAAGGGAGGGTTGCTTGCGCCCTGTTTGTAGTCTTACTCGAGACAATAGAGTAGAGGCGCAATTGCCGGCTTATCCAATAATGAAGGTTTCAGTATTGCGCTTTTGCTTTGAGGAGTCTGCCGGATATTTATAAACGAAAGGTCAATCATTAATCTTCAGTGCTGTGATTAAGTAATTGCTCATTTTCCTCATTGTCGCTCCTTGTCGTTTCAAGAAATTCTTGAAAATTTTTTTTTGTATTCTTTATCATTCAGTTAAATATTGACCAAATTTCTGCTTTTCGTCGATGCTCAATTAGATTGTGTCAGTGTCGATATAAAATATTTAGCGACAACGAAAATTAGATTGTCAAGAGACATTAAACATAGTTACGAGCGACGAGATCAATTATTAAGAACCGATATCGTTATTCTGCTACACTGCATGCAATTCTCGGGTATCGTTTGATATCTTTCAAAGGACATCTCGGGGAAGCGAAAGGAGAAATAGATGATCATTCTCGGACGCGCAATACAGGTTGGAGCGAGACTGTTTCGTTCCGTTTGAGCAAATCTCCTGGCATTCATCTGAAACACAGGGCTGCTGCATTTTTCCCGGAATACTTCGAACGGTGCATAAACATACGGCCTTCGAACGATAAATTTCGTTCCCAAACTGTGTTTGCCCGCGAATCTGCAATTCATGCGTCGCTAGCCGCGTCATTGCGCTGGTGCGGTTTCGTCTCTTCGTATAAAGAGCAGACGAAACCGCACGTCGCGCGTTGCACTCGCGAGATTAAAGGGCGTAGCCAACAACATTCGAGCGAATAAACCAAGAATTTACTGTCTTCTTATGTAAACTATCACCCGACATGCAGCGTCACACTATACTTCAACAATATTTTGTCTCGAAACCTGAAACTTGTCATAATAATTTCCCTGACAATAGAAAAAATGTGACAAATTATATTATATAATTCCCAATATAATAAATTTTATTCGCTGTATATCTACATGTATAAGAATCATATCTCCATTATTCTGAATTTAGAGAAATCAAAGTTTAAAGTTTTAAATAGGGAAATGGTGTTTTTAGATATAAGATGAAAGTAGCAACTTGATTTATTGAGTTTTTAATAAAGTAATTTAACTGACAAGTTTAATAGTACAACTGCCAATAACGCGCTGTACCTGGTTTAAAATTAAGGCACTATGAAAATTTTCAATGCGACTTTTTTAAAACATTTTATCTTAATCACTAACAATAGACGTAAGACCTTTTATCATTATATAATTTAAGCCCCTGATATACATGTATCGGAAAATGTATTAACTCCATTTTGACAAAAACTGGACATATGATTCTTTACTTCTAAGATACAGAGATATACATATATATTCGTAAAAGCTTGACTGAAAGCTAGGCATGAAGATAAAGATAGCGTGCTATAATTCTACTCTGATGCACCTTTTCAAAATTTGATTTTTTTTCGTGTATATGAAACAAGCATAAGAGGGAAGTACAAAGAACCGAAGGAACTTTGCCTTCCATGCAATCGGAGCCAATCGGAGGGATTTAAAGTGAATGACGCTCGTCATCAATCGTTTTTTCGCATTTCCACTTCCGGAAAAGGCCATCGCCCGGTTGACCGGGCGCGATAAATTACCGCGGGGACAACGAGCGCGAGCGCTCTCCGTGAATTTCCCTTATCACAACGTACGTGACCGAGTTTGCCTGTAACATCGGTATATCTCGAAAATCCGGTCTTTTAAGAAAGAAAGAGAGAGAGAGAGAGAGAGAGAGAGAGAGAGAGAGAGAGAGAGAGAGAGAGAGAGAGAGAGAGAAGGAGAATCGTTACTGAAATTTGCAACACTCGCAGATACTTCTCGTTTGTAAACTTTTTTGTTAGTATTGATGCTTCTCCATCGACAACCGGATTTTTAACGTCGGTACTTTATCTTCGTTATTAGTTGGGTGTCGATATCATTATTCTAATAAAATCGGCCATCCATCAATAACGACCAATAAAATGTCTATTTGTGTCGTCAAAGTATGTGTCACTCATCGACAGTGAGCGGCTTAAATGGCACTCTGTCAACATGATAAAAATAATAGCTTTTATTTCTGGCCCATCGATCGTGCAACGTTTTAAAAGCGGTTTTTTGAGAAATTTGTTGGTTCGTTATATCGGATGTTGCGGCGAATTTTTGGTACACGCACTAACCGTAATTTTGATGCAGCAAATATTTTCAGGATCAAAAGCGAAATGAGACACATTAAAGAAAATAAGATACGGAGGGAGTACTTACTTAATATTTTCCTTTCGTCAGAACCACACGTGTTCAAAGTTTATTTTATCGCTTGTATACAGTATACAGTATATAACGTATGCAGTATATAACGTATACAGACGTTCACGAGTAATCGATTGATTGTAACATTCCCGATAGTTCGCTGATGCCGCGTGTAAATTCACTTAAGTAGCCCCCGGCTATTTGTTTCATTTTTTTGCATCAAACATTTTCGCGATGTATCAACCGTTTTTTTTTTTTACCACGACACCAGTAATTTAATATCTCGTGATTTGATTCTCACTACCACAATTTATGCACCACGTAGATATTTTCAGCGCGTAACCGCACCGCATTCGGTCGATCACTGATCGTGTTGCCGGATGAATTTATTAGCGTCGTTTATTAGGAGAAATTACGCGTTCGCGTTACGGTGAATGAATTAAAACGCCTCTGTCCGCGGGCAAAAGTACAACGTGCGAAATTATCTTGTCTGGGTCATCAAGCAGGTTATCCAGCGAGGGGGATAAATTATCAGTCGCGACACTCTCGATGAGCCACGCGAATTTTTCACGCGCGTTCTATGATTTATTCACGATAATCAGCTAGTGCTGCATGAACGCGTGATTTAAATTGCGAGATCGATGTTGCGGATTAGAGTCGAGCACGTGTCATTTTCCGTAATGTTTTTAACGATTTTTTCAACGCCACTTGCGGCGTTTGCTCGGCGTAAATAACGGATATAGGTAATAGCTCGCAATAACGCCGGGCGAGCGGCGCCGGCGTGCTAAAGGCACAATTTACGATAAAAGTACGATCGCTGATATCACCATGAATATCGATTTTATAATGCAGAATGAGCCGGAGCTGTGGATGAATAGAATCCCTCGATGGTGTAGAGCGCGCGCGAGTAAATGGAAAAGGCTGCTTATTAAGAATTTATTCGGAATACTTTTTAGCTGCCTTTCAATTCAATATGTCTAACGATGAATATTAAAAAAACTCGGCGAAAAATTGCCAGTTAAATCACCTGGGAGTCTCCGCTCGGAAAAGATTGACTCCGCAACTGAATCTATCAAATGGAAAGATCCATAATAATTAAATAATTCAGATGGATGAAGAAAATAAGATTTCTCATGGAATAATAGAAGTTGAATATCTCGATATCTTCATAATCCATGAAGTAAGCGGCTTTATCTTATTGTCATTCTGTGTTTGTTATATAAGAACCTTAATCCGAAATGCAAATATTTTATTGTATGTGATTTTTAGTCGTAGCGTATTTTCATTTATTGCGAGACGGCGTTCCTGAACAAAAAGATCCGAGTTACATTCCGCGCAGAAAGAAATTGCGAGCGCGTAAGCAACACGCTTGATTTAATTGCATTACGTTAGCCGCCTCGATCGCGATATTTTTGCCGGTCCGCAATTACGGGGGCCGTGGGGAGGAAAAATTACCGGCAAGAATGGGGAAACGGCGGTCGCGGCGGGAACGAGGCGGAGGAGGTGAGGTGCGGAGCGAATAATGACTCCGCGGCGCGCTTTTCCGCGATATCTGTGCGCGGTATCGGACGGTACCCCACGCGTGCTGTAACTTCCTAAATTATTGCCGGCGATTTGTTTGCCTCCCGGACTCGCGCCCGCGAGAGAGAATCCCGTGCGGATTAATCGGTCCAAGTGTCGCGGATCAACGATTAATTATAGACGCTAAACCGAAGAGATATGGCGGGTCGTTTGAAAATTTGGGTCGTATCCCGAGAGCAAGCCGATTTGCGCGAAAGCGTATATTTGGCACGATCGATTCAGTTTACTTGAAATATATAGAGCCGTATTGAACGTTCAGTGTCGCGCGATGACGCCGAGAGAATACGCGAGAGAATAATACAACGATCGATTTGTTTGCAGGCCTGCGACTGTCTGGGAGTCAGCAAGGAGTGCGATTACTTCGGGCTGAAGTACCAAAACGCGAAGGGCGAAGAACTCTGGCTGAACTTGAGAAACCCCATAGAGCGGCAGACCGGCGGCGGCGTGGCGCCTTTAAGATTCGCTCTGAGGGTTAAGTTTTGGGTGCCGCCTCACCTGTTGCTGCAGGAGGCTACCAGGTAAGGAAAATTAATCGGTACCAGTCGCGCCGTTGTTTTTGTCCGAATATATTTCGATCGCGACAGACCGAACAAATCCCCAGACGTTTTAATTCTTTTAGGAATAGTCTAATAAATAAATATATTTTTAGCAACGTAGATATGTAAACAGTTATAACTAGATTTAAATATTAATTTATTTGGAACGTAAACATCATAAAACATTTCTCCTCGAATTCAGCTAAACGCCTTAATTGCTTTAACGGAATTGCTTTTACCCTCCATATATCTTCGCATGATTATTTAACGATGTGATAATTTAGTAAAGCTTCTATTTCGCGTTTATGACCCTCCGACTATGGACGAGGGTTCGAAAGGGATCTACGTGTAATCTCGTAAACTCCCGGGGGGCCTGCTGTTCGTTGTTCCTCGGCAACCGGGAGACTGAGATGGACGGATAGTTTACATGCTCGACAGAGCGATCCTCCGCGATTGATTGGCCGATGTGATTTCAAGTATAGAGGCGATATCCCCTTATTTCAGGGATTACCGCGCGACATTGTCTATAGTTAAATTAGACGTCGATGATACCTAACGGGATCATGATGATCTCACAATAAGACTCCTCTGGGATGCTCTTAATCCTTCGGTAGAGCTCTTAATCCAAGTGTCCCACGTCTTTCTTTTCCTGCAATAAATTTCCAGTATCGGTAACTGGAAGTAGTTAGACCAATCCCTCTTTGCTACCGTCGCCGCTTTAATTACGGGACATTTGCATTGTCTCCGAGCTCTCTATACCGTCAGTCGAATTTCTCTCTCTTTCTCTCTCTCTTGCGTTCTTTATCGATCCTCGAACGTTTAAATACGGAAAGTTAGTTTTAAAATTTAGTCAAAGTTTCATCTCGTAATATCTATTGCACGACCATGGAGTCCGTCAATGTGATACGAATTCAAACACGGTATTGCATTCTGTTATTCTGTACGCAGTTTGTAGTAATATGTAATAAATGGTATTACCACGAAGGTAAAGCCGTCTAGTTGTGTTTTAAAATCAGCATCCGGCACCGTAAACTACGTAATGAGAAACTGCCTCCGGGAAATATACGTCGCGGGTGTACGGCCGGGAAAGCAGGAACTCATTTTGTTTGAAGTTCTGATTGGCTCGTTACCGCGGCGCGACGCCGCGTATTCAAAGCGAGGCTCACCGCGAACTCCGCGGCAGACGCGAATTGTTCCACTGTAATCCGACGCGCGGGTGCACTCGTGCGCATGCAACAACGAGAGGGAGAGACGGACGGAGGCCCTTGTCCGAATTGAAAATCGTTGCTGCCCTAAAAATCTTTTTCAGAGGGAGAGCCAGAGAGCGAAATCGAGAGAGAAAAAGGATAATAAAAAAAGAGGAAGGAGAGAGAAATGTGGCGAGAGACGGAAAAAGGGAGAAAGAAGGAGTGCTCGTGCAATCAGAATTCCTTGGGCGCGATCCGCGCGATCCATCGATCCTCGAGCAAGCACGTACGAAATTGCATGCTGGCGTCGCCATGGGAGTATACTGATTGCATCCGGCGATATCGCGTTGTCAGATATGTGTTTTCGGGCGCGAGCGCGGGAGCGACGCTAGTGCGCTTTTCCGCGCGGGCGAGACGCACGGTAAATAATGTTATGCACGGCGCCGATGTGATTTATTTTGCATTATTCGCGGCATTTGTATCGGCGTCGTCCCGATACGTGACATTGCCGCAATACAATCGCCGCGTCGCGAGATTGAATCGCGTCGGTGCAGTGGAGAGCAGGGAATATACATATTTGGGAAGCTCTCGCGGAGTTTCCTCATGGATTTCCGGTTGAACGGATCACAGGTTTGATGAGAAATTTGTCCGAAAGATTTAAATGAAGCTTGTGTGTGAACAGGTGAACAGATAGATTTTAATTGCGATTTTCGTGAATAGAAAAACTCGCTTATGTCACGGAGAAGTAGTTAGATATTCGAGTTTCGCGTCGGTATGTTCCTTCCCGTTTCCCGTCGCGATTAAACTTCGGAAAGGAGTGACGTGTTCTCTACCTAGAATTGCTTCTCTCTCTCTCTCTGAACACTCTCTGCAACTTTTCAGAGCTTTTCGTGGTTCTTAAAGCGAAAAAATTCCCGACGCGACAGTCCGGCGACGAATACCCGCGCTCGTGTCGGAAGTTTCCGGCGAGTCGACGCAATTAAACGTAGCCTGGATCGATTGTAATTAGTAGCGGCCCGCAAATTTCAACGGATCGAAACGTAATTTCAATTTAATCGCGTTCGCTCGAATTACCTCCGCGTGAAGCTAAATGCGCGAAGAGTAATGCGTCCGGCGTGCGAATTAATTCGTCACCGATATCGTGACGCTGCTGTTGTAATTACGCCAGCTGGTGCGACGCCAACGTAACTCTCTCACTGTCCAGCAATATGTAATCCATTAGATTTACTGCGAATCCTTCTTGCTTTACGTGCAGCATGAAAAAGACGTGATGGTTATTCCTATAGAGACATCGCGAGATATTTTCAGTAGAAATATATTTTAAACTTTAATTAAGGAACAAAAAATTGATTGACAGATTCAGAACACTCTGTTCATCTGTAATGCATTATGAATTGATTATTAAATGTACCTAACTTTGATGTTATAAATTAATGACCTTAAATTAATGAATTTTATTTCTGCAAGTTCCGACAGTGTTAATAATTAAGAAATTTAATTATTGAAAGCGGAACTAATAATAGACGAAATACAAGAGCGGGATTTTGTTTAATTAAGAAATTAGGCTTTTACGCAAGTACGCTCGAGCGAGATTTTACGCCTAGCCTAGCCCGATTACGCCTCGTCGAAAAAGCCGATTTCACGAGCTTCCCTCAGAGCCTCTTAATCCGTGCATGGCGCTTCGACGTCCCTTTACGATGTGTGTCTTTTGACATTGCTGTATGGTCGACCGAATTAAATCCAAATCCACCGAGAGATTTACCTTCCGCAAGTTAACATCGCGCTTTCAGGTGCGATTAGCGAATTTCCGGTATTACATCATCAATATGATCATTACTCAAGTCGCAGATTATTTCTACCATAAGCCGGATATACGTTACCCAAATTACGTGAGACTTTTAGCTGGGCGAATCGCAATTAATCTCTCGAAGGTACTTCTCAGTGCGCAGACACATAAGCGAATTAATCTCTAACAAAATTACGACATTACCACATCGCGCTTATTTTCCACTCCAGCCGGGATATCTCGGAGGGTCGTGTGTATATTCGGTGTGTAAAATCCGTGGAGTATGGCACGAGCCCGGGCAAAACGGTTTGTCTCGGAGCTGTCACATAAGATACCACAAAATTAATCCCGGCGTGGGTCAGATTTAATTGCGTTACACCGTGCCGTTCGTGACGGCTTTTTCCGAGAAAGGGATGGGAGGATGCCGGCAAGGTTTTGCAGGACCAACACGCTGATATTAAGAGCTACTTGATGTGCAGATTACATTAGTGTCCGGCCAAGCTACGTCGAGCGTTTACTTTTGTATCGTAAATGCATATTCTATTATTTCTGCCTTACGATGTTCTATTTGCATTATCGACGAAAATTTGGTGATCAAAGTGTTTGATCATTTATACAACTCGCCGAAATTAGCTGTTCGCAGTTTGTTTTCGCGCTTGATTAATATCTCGGTAATTTCGAGTCACGTTAAGCTTGTCGGCAATATTTTCATTGATGACTGCCTTCTGATGCAAATACGCAGGAAATTCGTAAAAATACAAAAAATGAGAACGATAATTTTTTTTTTTTTAATCGAAACGTAGCGTACTTCATCATCATATTTTATCACAGGGATATAAATCACGGGGTATCACGTTAATTATTTGGCGCTATCGACTTTGCCTGTGATTTATCGATCTGCATTTTTATCCGCACACACAAAAAAAATTCTCCGATCGCAAATTCGAACCTCTGTCCGACGTGGAAGCTTCATACCGGCGCTCGCATTTGATTTATCGGCGATCTAAATTTCGTTTGCAACGAACGTCACGACTTTCCCGTCACATTCCGCCCGTAAATTTTTGGAAGATATACGGGCGCGAAGTGACACGCCTCGCCATTATCGCATCGCGAGGTGATCGATGATTAAAAATACAGCGCGTTGAAAATTGTTATATCCATATTTTATAACTGACGACAGCGAAAATTAACGGGCCGCGCAATTAATTTCGTAATAATGATTCGTCGTAAAATTTCAATGAACGTCGCTGTATCCATCGAGGGCGTCGAGTTTACGCCACGGGTAGATTGAGAAGCGAAATTTCATCGCTCCGTTCTTATTAATTCGCATTGCACTTTCGCATTAGCGAAATGTCGTCAGCAGGATCGTCTATCATATGTCGCAACGGTGAGAGAGAGAAAGAGAGATCGCCGACTATTTCTTCCAATCGCGAAGTCACGACGTTGATAAAGACAAAGTGTTTCGGTATCCAAGGTGGTCGGAACTTATAACTCTAATCTGCAGAATTACAACTGCAACTTTTTATAAGAATACTACAACGCGCGAGTAATTTGTCATTTCGTTCGCGTCGCGAGGATCCCGAAGATTTGCGTTTGAGGAGAAAAAAATTCGCAAAAGTGTACGAGCTCGAGGATTACAACATCGTTACTTTAACCGTTAAAACTACGTTTCTAACAAATTCGAATATTTAAGGTAATGGAACAATTTATGTGTTTGCCGTAAATATTAACAGTGGCTATAGAATTTCTATGAACTAACTATTATTTCGTGAATTATTATTCGTTCATGATATATTCGTAAATTATTACGTGAATACTAATTGAGAAATTACCAGTTGTAAAGAATAACAATTGAATAATAATTGAAATCGCTATTAACATTTCTATGATAGGCAAATGTAACTATTCAGTATGGATATGCATATTGATATTTTAGCATGTTTATCTAAATTTACATGAATCTTCGCTCGTATATCTATGAGGAAAAATATATCGTAATTTTACATTTATATTTATCTCTGAATCAGAATATATTTGACTATTTTTAACTAGCACTTTGTTCTTCAGTCAGGGTCCATAGAACATTTCATTTTAACACTAGAACACGAATATTTTTTCAAACTCGCAATTTTTAAAAACTTGTAATGTTAAATATCAAACAGCACCAAAATTGACAAAAACAGCACGAAATCTACGATTACATGTTTTAGCCTATGGTATTAAAAAAGGTTTACGTCCCAAAGGTTAAACAAACATTTCCGTAACGGTAATAAACGGAATAAAATAAAATATATGTGTCGCGCTTCTCTGGTTGTGCGGATGAAAAAAAACTGATGGGCAGAAAACGCTCGGGCAGGAAACGGCCGTTTTTTTATCGCCTGTATATATCGGCAAAAAAAGAAAATTGCGTCCACCGCCGTCGAGAGTCGCGTGGAAAAAGGCCAGTAGCGCGGGCGTGTGCTACGTGTTATAAATTATAAGTTTTATCTCTCGCCCGGATACGGCTTAACTCTGATGAAAAGAAAAATGTCGTCGGCGTGCGACCGTCAGAAACGAGGACGCTACAAAGGAAGAAATTCGGGTTCATCGCACTCGCGCACTCACACGAGCAAACTTTTTTTTGTCTCGGCACAACGCAAACGTGACGTTGGCGAAGCGAGTGTTAATGATTCGCAAGAATTCAAGAAGATCGAGGCTGAAAATTATTTAAAAATTCTAGACGAAAAAATAAACACATCGAGAATTGAAATTGCACATAGGCATGTGTATCATCGACTGACATTATTTTATTTATGTCATAGTCGTTTTTCATACAGATCTGATATAGAGGTTGAATAATCGGATAAATTCAGAGATATAGTATTCATTAATATTAATATTTGTACGATAGCATTGATATGAGCGTAGCGTATATGTATATTCAATGATATTCCGCTCAGTAATCCGGGTTTGACAAGGGCGAAATAGTCGACCGGACGAACTATACCTAACAGCGGTATTCATAGTCGGCCATTATTTGATGAATAAGCATAGTTTCACGAATCTACGGATCTCCGACAATCTATGCTAATTTCTCACAAGAAATCCCATTGTATAGTTTCGCGGAACGTAGATCCATGAATAACGATCCGCTATTAATTATATTTCCAATCGGGGAACGAAGATAAAGGGTGGTCGTGGTCGCCTCCGGCTATAAATAGCGTTTCTCGAAGATGCGAAATAACTATATCCTTGCGCGCTGCTGTTAATCTCCCTAGTGTCCATTGAAGCGTTAAAACGCAAGTTGTAAAGGGCGGCAAAATCGTAGATCTTGTTCGAAACGCTGCGCGAGTGTTTTACAGCAGCGTGGAAGTTCGGCTTTTTCAGTCTGTTCTCCCTTTTGTCAGTGGCTCCTGCCAGTGACCTCGATCCCCTTCGCCGAGCTTTCCGCGCGAGGCAAAACTCGCAGCCTGGTTTTCGAAAAAGTAAGGGCGGGCCGAACGCCAGGAGACGCCAACATGCGGCCCGGAGTATACGTTCGTCGATAAAATAAAAATAAATTCGCCACAAAGGACGCGCGTTTAGGTAAAAGCGGCCGCGCGCAGCATCCAGAGGCCGGCCTGGAAAAACTTTCGGCCGGGAAAACCGAACAGATAATCACGCGATGGAAAGGGAGAGAGAGAAAAAAGGATGCGAATGTATGTGTCGCACGCTGAAAGGACGAAATAGAGCGACGACATAACAAAGAACAGAGTCATGGCAACGAGAATATAGAAAGAGTTCGAGAGAATGAATCGCTTTAGGAATATAAATCAGGATTTATTACCCCGCGGGATATTGTAAAATATATAGGCCGATAATTCTCTCGATATCCAACGACCTTGGAATATTTTGTCTTCAAGTAGCCACGTTAAGATTTGTCGACGAGATAGGTCGCTTTTTTTTTCGATCCTATCTATAATTCTATAATTTGTTGCGAGTATTTGGATATGTTGGCGAACGCTCTGAGGACTGAAATAAAATTACGGATTTTCCAATGGTAGAATATTTAATAATTTATAATTTTATAATTTAAATTTATAATTTATAACTTATAATTTATAATCGTATAATTTAAATTTTTGTGTGTTGCATTTTATTAACTATTACGAGAATAAAATCTCTTAATACTTAAGCGAGAAAGTTTCTGGTTTATCATATTCCTTATCTCTTCGCATTGTAAAATCTCTTAACTCTCTCCCGGCTTTATCATTTCTCGGCACTTTTTTTCGCAGTAAAATTTCTTTACGACCGTGAAATGGATGATTCTCGCAACTTCGACAGTTATACATAGATAATTCGCGCTAAATTTCTCACCGAGCCGCGCATTTTTCTTATGCATCGCATTCCAATGCGTGACGTCTCAAAACTCCTTGACTCCTAACTTCCGCGATTACGCGCGTTTCTCTTTGCCTCCGGCTTGCTCGAAAGGCTC
This sequence comes from Temnothorax curvispinosus, assembly GCF_003070985.1. Lineage (NCBI taxonomy): Eukaryota > Metazoa > Arthropoda > Insecta > Hymenoptera > Formicidae > Temnothorax > Temnothorax curvispinosus. The sequence goes on along the minus strand of NW_020214913.1, from coordinate 1,088,539 downwards.
GCAACGTAAATCTTAAGTCTCGCGTTAATGCATTTGCGACGTTGCGCTCCGCGGTGACGCACCACGCGCGGATACGTTTTCGAGTGTACCATCCTGCTCGGAAGAGATTTGTCCCCGGGTGTGTACGAGAGGTGGCGGAGTTCGCAGGAGACGGTGGGTTCATTAGCGAGGGACGACATAATTCAGGGAGTGAGTCGTTTGTAAATCAACCCTTGCCGGGTGGCGGGTTAAAGACTCGAGCATGTGTCGCTGCGTGCACCGCGAGAAATTAAATGAAATATTACTGTGTCACGTGGTAATTCTTTAAATAAATTTTAGTTAAATACGCTGAACGCCAGTACATGGTACGCGTTAATTAGCGGCGCTTTATGCTTAAATTTATTACGCCGTATTTGCCAGAACGTCATTCCACGTAAATTTCCATAAATTTTAACAGTGTAAAATGATTGCAAAATAAAATCGCGGAAATTAAAATGCTAAAGTGTTCGTTATAGCGCTATCAGCGAATGGAAAATCCTCTCCGCGTGTCATCGAGGTAAATTTACGTATCTGACTATCGTCCCTTTCAAAGCAGCTATCTTGCGAAGATGCGTCGCGTCGATTTCGCGACTGATACGTCGAAGTTAAGTCAAATAACAACTATACGTCCCGCCTCTGAAGCCCCCGTGTTCCCCGAGTTTCGCCGACTCTCTCTCTTTCTCTCTCTTTCTCTTTCTCTCTTCCTCGACAATCGCTTTTGTGTAACTTTCGAAGAGCCCGGGGGCGAAGCATCGATCGATTTCGAGCGGGTTACGCGACGCGGGAGTTCATCGCGCCATATCGTTTCTATACGAAGAACGCCTTTTCGGGAATGGGTTAGCCGCGCCTTTTGCCGTCGAGTGCCGGAAGATACTCACGGATATTCCCCTCGCGCGCATCTCTTCCCAGCGACACGCTGACGACGGCCGTTCTCTTTCGCGTTATCGAGCTTCCTTATCGTATCGTAAAGTGACACGATTCGGAAGAAAAACTTATGTGAAAATGCGCTACCTCTTGCAGAATGCCGCGGCATAATTTTGTGCTTACGTTGGAAGAGCTGTGTATTCAGTGCGGAACGACCGCAGATATTCGCGCCCTATAAAAATGTATCCTTGAAATAGGACATTCATGCGCGATCTTTTGGATTGTCGTTTTCGACGACACAAAGTTATGTTTTTTTAATTTGCGGCGTGATAACTTTTGTTTCTTTCCAGACATTTTCTTCGCGACTTTGCACAATGCGCTAAACCGCTCGCGTGTAGGGAACTTTGTTGGCGATTTAGGTCGGGCGAAAAAGAAAAAACGTAACTTAAGTCCACTCGTATATATCTTGTCGGCGGAATGTGTGTGTGTGCATGCATGTCAAGATATAAACCAACAATTTTCGGGCTGTGCGAACGCTCACCCGCACAACTACCTATGACAATTCCGGCAAATCTCTACGTCACATGCCGCACAAGGCGGATTTAAGTGCATAATTCATTGTTACTGTAACGTCGCGCATCCAAGTGAATGCGGTGCACTCTTGCGAACGGAGAAATTTCGCATGTTGCAATTGGAACGACGTAAAGAGCGGAATTTGTAAATTCGCTCCCCGGCTGTTGAGTCTGTTCTAACTTTCAAATGTCTAACTGTTAAACACGTATTTAATTTGCTTCAATATGCTTCAATATGCTTCAATATGTAGATTCTTAATCTGATTTTTAAACTATTTCGCATTTTACGAATCTTTTTATGAGATATACTGTACGACGGCATACTCGTAGTTGAGCTTTTAGAATAAATTGATTCAAATTTATTTTCACATTTTACAATGTTTTAATATTGAATAATATGCAAATGAAATTAAAGAGTTTTTTATTTTAAATTAAATGAAGAATAAAATTTTATTATGCGTATAGCAACCATCGTATTTTAATTTTATTCGAGTATATATTTTTTTACTACGTTATATTTTTGCGGAAATTTGCCGCATTACATCTTCCGGAAGCAAAAAATATCCGATTTGATATTCTTGTGAGAATATCAAATTGCGTAATTGCATGTTTTATCTGTCGGTGCGTTAATTCGCATTGTCGTGCTTATTATCGTATATTTCGCGATTTCACGTCGCGAGACAAAGAGAGAGAAATTCGTTGGAAAATTATGAAGTGGCCGCGGCCCAGGATATAAGTAAGTAAATCAGTGTTAATGTAGCGGTGGCAACGTGTTCGGACCGAGCCAAGCTCGAGGAGAGAGGCTTATTCGCTTGGCGCACAGTGAGTCCCGAGTTGTGCTCTGAGTTGGGAAATGAGGCAGGGATGAAATACTAGTTCCGGTAATGGTTTGTAAACTTATAGCTTGATAAATCGAATCGTGTAAGGAGTTGAATCTCTTCGTGTCGTCACGCGTTTCTCATATAGATTCACCTCCAGCCACTTTCCTGATGGAAATTTAACCCTGAATCTAACTAGTTCGGGAAAAATAAATTAGAAATTACAATGAGATATAAAGAAGAAAATAAAAGAAATCTTTATTCCTCAAAGGTAATTTAAAAACAAGTTTCGTTGTATTGAATGAGATTTTTTTTTAGTAATACAGGACGTGGGAACAGATGTTCCAATAAAATTGTTTCGGCACGACTTAACCGGTCCAAAGTTATAAACGGTAGATAAAATCCAGATTTACCTTGGAACAATATATTCATTTCATATAAAGCGAAAATGCTCTAGAGAATAAAATATTGTAGTCATTGATTTTTATTCGAGCTTTCGCTTCTCGATATTGTTATTGTATTATTACACAAAAATACCTCGTAACATCACGTTACATCGCGGATATGATAGGAGTGTTATCGCCACTAGCATTATACGATTCTCGGTTGAGAGCATCGATATACCAACACTCTTTCATAAATCTTTTTTCACACGCTCCGTCTACCGTCGCATGTTTAACTATCTCGAAGTCTCGAATGCACCGGCGGGAACAGCGATCGATGGCATCCGAGACACGCTCGTGATTTACCGCTGTTCGCGTTTTACCGGCGGTTGAATGCTCCTTCGCGCTTCCGCCTCCGGCTTCTTCCCAAACTTTTCGCGATGGAAGAATATCAATTTTGCGGCGGCATTGTTAGCGGGACGCGCGGCGCGCCGTTTACGATCCCGGAAAATCGACGGGAATCGCGCGGAAGAGAGCCTCGTAAAAGGCTAATCTGATTTACAGCGGAATCTCAATCTGAGAGGAGCTCGTAAAAGCTCCTTTCGGACTTTTATGCGCGCGCCACGAAAGAGCCAACTTTTGATATTAAGGATATATCCCTCGGCGTGATTGCGCGCGTGGAAGAGAGAGAGAGAGACAGAGAGAGAGAGAGAGAGAGAGAGAGAGAGAGAGAGAGAGAGAGAACTTCGCCCCGAAGTCCCTAAACGCTTTTAAATACCACGGACCTAATTGCGAGCGATCTCGAAGATGGCAATCGCGGTCGTCGTCAAGTTAAGCGCTTGGAGTTGGAGTTTCTCGTAGAAACTTTTTTTTTCACCGAGATCCCGCTATAACGATATATCCGAAGCGATCCTTCTTTTCTTTTTGTTTCTTCTTGCGACATGTCCCTGAAAAAGGATAAGCCGCACGTGAAAAGCGAGGATGAAAGTATATATAAGAGAAGACGATCGGCTCACATTTTAGAGCGAATTGCCCGATCGCAGCGAGATTCGCTTTCGAGAGAGAGATTAGCTTCGAAAGAAGCTTATGAGACATAATTAGTTCTTGGGCTAATTAGTTACGTAATAGCATCAGTGTAGCACAATTAAGAATATATCTTGAGCCAATTATTGCGTTTGTTTTGGTATCAATAAACATAGAAATTCCGTTTGTATTTGTATTATATCAAAATTTGTTTTACGATCTTCTAGGATCCAAAAGTGCATTTGATGAAGTGCGATTAATTAACATATATACATATATTTATTAATTTCTTTCTAAGAGTAATGATTTCCAATCTTTCATTCATTAATCTCTCAACTTCTAAATTTATATCTTTAAAAATTTTTCTCATCTTTGTACGCTCCATGTCATTCAATAATGACAGAAATATTTCAATATTATAAATTTTCATATTTCTATGCATTTCTAATGCGTTAATGTTAATACGATATTTTAAACTAAATAGTGACAAGGTTTATTGACATTTATATTGTTTATTACTGCATAATTAGTCTTCTGATTCTATTAATATTGAAATGTAATAAAGCATGGATGCATCGTGTTGTGTGAGAATCAGCCTGCGGTATCCTCCAAATTATCGTCCCCTAATTGACTCGGTATTGTCCTACGACCAGAACGACCATCATCGTCGGCGTTGAAAGCAACGAGAGGGTCGTCGAAGCTGGAGTTAATTCAGAGTAGTCACGAGACTGTCTGACGCGGACAGGAAAGGGAATTTCAAAAATTATCGGCGTGAAAAATCTCTGATTCCGCGTATCAACGCGAAGAAGACATACTCAATGGCGGTCGGATGTTGGTATCTCGGTCTTCACTGTAGCACTCAAAAGGGGACGGTTAAAAAAGGGGGAAATGGAAACAGAGCAAGGGGCACATTGCTATACCGGAAAATTGGGCGTTTGCTTTCGAGATTTCGTTTAGCGTGAACTGGCTGTCTGGCATTTCTGGTGTTGTAATCTGACGGTATTACAGCCTCCCGCGAAGAAACACACCTCTTATTCTTTTTTCTCTTTTTATCTCTCAACCCCCCCTCCTCTCTCTCTCTTTCTTGCTCCCTGTCTGAACTACGTTACATCGCGAAGGAGTGGTTCTTGAGAAATGTGGCTGCGCCAAAGTTTTTCCGGAACGCGCCGTTGAGATTAAGGGGATTTCCTTTAATTGCTCGTGAAAGCATCCCGATTGTAATGGCTGCGCGGCCATGTAATTCCATGATAATGTAAGCGTAGACGGGCGGAACGAGAAGTTGCGCAGGATAAGCGACGGTATAATGAGTCGCCACGTGTGTGTTCTTTATGCCGCGAATAAACGTTTTTTTTTCTCCACGTTGTGAATAAATATAACAGCGTTTGTGTTACGTTTACCTATTTACGCAAAAACACGCCTGTTTTCCGATGCGGTATTGTAATGTAATCACGTTGTAATGCAACGATGCCTGTAACGGTAAACCTTATTGTTCGAGGCTCGTTGCGAGAATAAACTGTCGCAATACGATAGCGTTATGTCACGTTCACAAAACGTGGACGCCAATTAGTGCTGACCTTTTTTTATACATAGATAAATGTACTAATGCGAATAGTACATTTAAAATTAAAAATGCGTGCATTTCAATCTAATACCTCTCAGAATGCAATAAGTATCTTTAATGTTCTATTTAGACATTTTAGACAATTTGATCTTTTAAAATATATTTTTTTTTCATTGGACTATCTAAATAGTTTGTTAGCAAACATGAAAGTTTAGTTTATAAACTCGAAATAGACAGGTTAAATATCGGAGAAAAACGCGTAAAAGTTTTACGCGCGTCATGTTGTGATAAAATGAAGAAAAAAGGGGAAGGGAGGCGTATAAATCGAAACTAAAACCTGTTGAACGTGGGATAAGTTACGATGTACGTCACTTTCTTTCTTGTAGGCGCTATTGATTTTATCGAAAATAGCAAACTAGTAGATAATGTGTTGAAGCTTGCGTGTAATTATTTCTGATATAAAATTACGAATTTGTTCCACGAAATATTAAAATAATCGCGGCTTGTTGACTGATATAATAATTTATAATGCATATCAAATTTATGTATACGTTACGTATGTCCTACGTTATCAAACATATTAGGAACATTAATATTATTTAATAATATTAAGGTTAGTAATAATATTAATATATGTAATAATATATTAATATTATCATTATATTGTTTCTACAATATTTGTCCCACCTATTTGTTTTACAAAACATGTATCATATTTTTGAGTCTTTGCACAAATTGTCGTGCATTTTTAATAAAATGTTTTAGCCCAATAGCTAATGTGCAATCGAATGTCAAAGAAATTTCTTGTTACTTTTAATCATGGAATTCAGCACATTTTAACGTCTCCTACGGCAGACAGTGGTGAACGAAATTCAGAGGTCCTGTGAAAGCCTTCTGTGGTAAAATCGAATAATCTCGCGTAACTTCGATATCGGTCAAATAGTTTCTCTGCTTAATTTTAACCGAATGGATCGATATGTGATCCTCGGTATTACTGCTGCGGCAGAATTAGGCAGGAATAATAATAACGGTCTACCAGCGTTTCCGTACAATTTCGGAGAGGTTTGCAAAATTACAGATTCAAATCTCGCCTAAGAGCGTAAGATCGCAGCAGAAAGGACCATTCGCCGTTCAATCGATGCCACCATATGCACAGTTTTGTGTGTTTTCTACATAAACTGATAAACTACATATAACCATCAGTTTCTTTACAGATTACTATTATCGCGTAAAAATATAATAGAATAAATTTAAAGAACAAATATTTTAATTTAATGATTCTCATCTCAAGTTTTTATATTAAACATTCAGTTTCTTTTGGGGGCGCTGTCTGTGCTGTTTATCTCACTGTGTAGTCTCTGATCGAATTCGCGAAATATTCAAATTCGGTGGCGTCGAATGAACCCCGAAACCACATCTCTCGCTGTAGTACGAAGTCGTACATCGCACGAGCGTGTTAATGTGGTTGCGGGGCGGTGCGGGGCTTTTTGCCGGTCAGACCGCGATGCGGGAGGCCGAAATTGCGTGTAAGCCCTTAACACGCAGACGGCTCGTTACGGCTAAACCCGCGTCGGACGGATAGGCAGATAAATGGATCCGACGGCGGGGAAGAACAGATGGATACACGAAGAACACTTGAACTTCTTCGCGGGTAAAAGCCGAACAGGGTTTCGCGATGCTCGTGAACGCCGTAGTTTCGAAGCTTAATTTCGCCGGATAGTTTCGGCGGTCAGAATTCGACGACGACGTCAGTCGCTAGTCGAGGGACTTTGCGAGTGAGCGTCAGTAAAGTGCTCGTAGACGGTCCTCCTCTTTACCTCCTCCTTCCTCCAAACATCCGCCATCCATTCCGCCGCTCGAAATTTCAGCGCAATGTTAACGGCAAACAGAATCCGAATACTCGCCACCGGGCTAACTCGTCTTCAGTCAAGTGCACCGGAAGTAATTCGTCAGATAAATCCGACCGGATTTCCGGAGGAGTTTCCTTTCGCCCCGGGACTACTGTCTCTCGCTACAAAAGAGTTTTCTTTTTCATTCGCGGTGGATATCGATGTACCGGAAATCTTCCGTTCCGAGACGATCGCTTATCATCGATTGAAAAAGAATACACGTATAACGGGAATAACAAAAAATGTTCACGAGAAACGTTACGTCTTATCGATTCGCAGAAGTTCAGATGAATAAGAAATTCATAGGCAAATTTACGATATTTTAGTGAGGATTCTTAAATCCCTATGATAATTTCTCTTTAAATTTTTCCAAGGTGAATCGACTTTATCATCATTAAAGAATTTGTTATTAAAATACGCGCTATTAGCGAGACAAGCCGCGTACAGTGGAAAAACCTGCAGAGTGGTTTCCCGTGGGGAGACTGCAGGCGGAGGATGTTTATTAGCGCGCTCAGATTGCATCTCGCGGTAGTTTCGTGTTTATTTGTCTCAATTAATTTTTTGCAGTACTTCATTATTCCATAGTGGATGGATATTACCTTCCAGATTTACCCAAAATGTATAAAAACGGAGTTCTCTGCGTGTAACATAATAGAAGAATGTGGGAGTATGCTGACTTTAACGTTTTTGTGAGTGGGGGTAACTTCAAAGTAGAATCTTTTCTGACAGTGCAAGTATATCATACTTTTTGTTATATTTATTTTACGCATATCCACCTTGTAACCTCCATTAAACATAATTTCGTGGAAAAAATTGATTTTTTATGTAAAAAAAAGTAACTGTTTATACAAGATTTCTTGCAGATCAAACCGGTATAGCTATCTAATTATGCATAGTGTATCCAGATTGTGTCTTTTTTTTTTTATTTCTCAATTTTTTTGAACGAGACAAACCATCCTAATATTTTATAAGATGGAGTTGCCTCAGTTTTTTATTAAATAGCCATTTTATTACCACCAACAAAATTACGAGACCATTGTACAGATTCGATGGAATATATACGTGGTCATAAATAAATAACACGCGTGCACATTTGGAATTCACTACGTGAATTTGTAGAAATGTAATTATCCTCGTGTTATACGTACGAATTATATCTCGCCGGTTGCTGCGCGAACGCAAATAGAATTGCGATCGACGAAAAGGCGACCCCCTGGGCTTTCCCGGTTCTCAAGTTTCCATCATCCGCCCTTGCAGTAACTCGGATCACGAACTTTATCAGGTCAAAGATTTGTTTTATTCAGTGTCACGTAACCCGCCGTTTTCCCGCGTATTCCCACGCGGATCCCATAATCTGATTGGCAAGTTCCATTTCGCGAGCATATATAAAATAAATCCGCGGACCCCCTCCGCGCCATCCGTAGAAATGTGAGATATTAAAGCCCATCTGCCAAAATCAATATGCACTTTTGGATTCAATAGGCTCTGAATTTATTATTCGTTATTCCGTCATAATCATTGAATCGTACGGGCCATACGTCATTTCTGGTACAACGTTCGTGTGTGATATGCTAACAATATTTATAAATATCAGGATTGCGCTCCACTGAGTTCACATGTGTCGCGTGTCATAGCACGTAGTCACTTCAAATCAATCGAGAATACCCCGGCGTAGCGAATCAGTATAACCCCCGTTAATTTCATTACGCGATCACGGCTCGGAACGCTGTGGTGGAAAATTCAATGGTCGAGATCAGTTGCGTTTTCACGGTCGGGGGAATTTCTTGGGTGCCCCTCGGGGGAAGATACGTAGCCGCTTCGGCGCACCAAAACGGGCTTCCATTAATCTCGATCCTCGATAATAAGCAGATCCGCGCCGTGAAATACGCGAGCGGCCGGCGCGATATACGGGGTCGATCGACGAGCGGGAAGAAAGCGCCGACCGCGAGTACGCTTCGCGGATTACTTGCTCCTGAACTTTAATTATCGAGTGTACCCTCGACGAGGATTAATTACTCGCGAGCTGACGCGATTTCCCATTAGGTCTCGCGCTTGCCACGCCATAATTCGCGGATGGCGAATTTTCTCCAAAGAGAAAATTCTATTATACGTAACGAAGAACAAGAGAAGTTGATTATTGCGGTACTCGCGAGATGACCGGCGCGGGGAAAAGAAGGAGGTGGTCACGAGAGAAGGAATTTGTGTGGGTTACCTATTATAATTTTATTGGTTTTTGTTATTGCCTCTCCTCCTCGATAAGCATTAAAAGCCGTTAAAATATGAAGACTAAAATTCCGATAAGCACGAAGAATTTAATATCCGTGGCGCCAAATTTTCATAAAAATAAAAGGAAGCCCGATATCGGCTCTTATTCATTGATTCCCAATACTTTCGATAACAGTCCATTATTATTTCGAGAACATCGTGATTGCATTAGTTTCGTGGCAGAAAATTGTAGAGACACGAGATAATTGAATTATACGGCTACACTCTACTGCGTACCTGCGTATTTAGCCAAGGGGAAGAGCCACATAACGCAAAATTGAATCCTCGATATTGGCGCAGTTATGAACTTTAGTTATTCCGGTTAAATACGATAATAATGAATTATCGATTCAACATTATAATGAACAGAGTTCGGCGATCGCAGTGAATATATTTAAATCTGAAATGGAAATCTTAAATTTAATATTAAATTATTTATATTTATTTCTACATGTATAACATATGTATATCATGTTGCAACAATTATCCAGATAATTGTTACAAAATTCGGCACTTTACAACTCCCCGTATTATTGTTGATTAACAAAAAGTTAATCAACAGTCGCTTTAATGTGCTCATGAAGCTTAGAAGAAGACATATGTATTGTCTCGCCGAAACCAAATTGTTGCGGAAGCGGGAAAGGGAGTCGCGGCCGAAAAAGCAAAAGTAATTACGACTTGCTTCGAGGGGTGGCTCGTTAATTACAACTCGGCGAATAATTAATTACGCACGGTCCGATTAGATACAAAACCGTACGTGGTCGCTGCGGCGGGCGTGCCCGAAAATTGCTGGCAAGACCGTACGGTACAATTAAAGCGTTGTGCAGCGGACAAGAATAAATACACAGGAGGACGCGTTTGTGTGTGCGCGCGTTCTAGAGCGTGTGCATAATTGGAGCACCCGCGAGCCGCGCTTTTGGCCGCCCGCGCCGCGCCGAGTCGCTAATGAACGCGCGAAGACATTCTCGAACATCGTCGCTATTTTTATTTTTAAGCCGCTTTCACGGGTGTTTGCGTAAGAAAAGGAGCGAGTTAAGGAGTTTGGAAATTGGGGAGACACTTTTGCCTCTCTCTTTCTTTCTCTCTGTCTGTCTCTTTCATCGCGTGTTAAGGACTACAAAACTAAAGAGTTAAAAAAAAATCAATTATATTTACGTGTTCAATTTTTACTCTAGAATTTTAATCCAAGAGAATGAGATAAAAAGCAATAATAAGAAAGATATAAGCGCCGCACGTCTATGACATAAGTAAGATCGTGTTATTGTGACCCTGTTTTTTTTTTATGCTCTCCATTATCATGGCTTTGTTTTACGCAAAGTATTTTAAACATGTTAAAAGGCTGAATAAAGACTGTAGATTATGCATATACTGCAGAAAAACACTTTAATAAGTACATTTTAATAAACATGATAGAGAAATATGCAGGATGAAATGCAACGTAAACGTAAAATGACTCATCTCTCGAGAACTTTGCTTATCTTTGATACACGTTTCAAGCTGCAAGAGTTCAGTTTCATTTATGTATGTAAATCTGTGTTCACACACTGTTAAATATTAAAGGATGGAATTTAAACCACGTCCTTGAGTTAAAAACATTTTATTATTAACATTTTATTATTAACTCAGGGAGTATTTAACTCAACACGAAATTTATTATTTTAAAACAAAACAGTATTATTTTAACGCCCCATTGGTTTAGTTAAATTAACACTGTTTTAGTTAAATTAATGACATGTTGAGTATATAAGTAGTAATCTATAGGAATGATTAAAAATGACCGAAATTGAGTATAATTTGACATTACGAATTTAACAGTGTAGTTTGCTATACAAATCTGCCAAATCAACCTAACAAATAGAACGGATTACTATTCATTACTTTGGTCTTAAAAAATCTCATTATACAATCATTTTGGTAGTACGCGCAACGAATGAAAAATAATGTAACGATCAGTTAATTTAGGTAGTTAATTCAATATTTAATTATCACTTAACTACTCAGTTCTCCTCGACCGACAGGAAACTTCGTAATTCGCGTATGCATTATGAACGCGGTGGTTAATACCATGCACGTGCATCCTAACGACGTTCCCGTTTTCTCGTGCCTCGAAATTGTGAAACATAATTTAAAGCGCTCCGCAGCGATCGCCTTGCGGTCACTACTGGCCGGTCGCTACCAAAGCCGATCCTCTTTGCCGCGTGGAAATCTGAGCGACCGCGAACGAGTGCGGCGCAACCCTTTTGAAATTCACGGCTTGTCGGATCTGGTGTTGACTCATTTACAACGCGGCTGGCTAATGTCACCGGCGACAGTCCGCGTGCAGCGTGGCAACCGCACGCTAATGCTAATCCGCATGCAGCTAATTCGCCACGACGAATTGCAACGCGTGCCGCTCCTCTAAGAAATTCCAGTTTATTTGCAACCGTCCCCCGGCCACCTCCACTTTTCATGTCGTCCACGAGGACTAGCCCAGACCGGGGGGGGGGAGGGGGCACTTTAAAATTACCTGGGACCGGCCGGAAATAACCTTTGAATTATTTACTAGGAAATATTGTGGACGCACAGGACCACACGGAGGTCAGTCTGGAGCTCCCACGACCCTGTCCGCTCGAGCGCAAACGTCGGCTCGAATTTTCACGCTCTTCGGGTAACCCCTTTGCTGATTCGCGACGATGCGCGTCTCTTTTACGCATAATCTATATTGAAAAGAGTATCCAAGAGACATATTTGATCACATCGCAGAAATCAACATTTCGCAACTGATGTCTTATTTTTTTATACGTTGCTCTAGTCTACTTGCTATTTGTTTTTTCGAGGAGCTCACCGACGAGAACTATTGGGGATTTAGATGACGATACGTTAGTCTCTCAGAGAAACGGGAATTAATTGCACGTGCTCGATTTTCGAATGAAACATTCGCGGCGACTCCGTCCTCGAATTTCGCAGGTGTATTCATGGTGATCCACGGTGTGCACGTAGTTACCAACACTTCGCGCGTTAATCCAGTATGACTGATTTATAAGTGCCTCTTGCGCAATCAATCGACTGGAACGCCCTATTTGAAACTCGGCGCGGAAGGGCCGACCTTGTTTCCACTTCTGAATTATGTATGGGAAAGTGCTGTGTACACGTCATGAATGAAATATACGTCACCGACCAGACGTTCTATGACGATGTCGTTAATATTATCGGAGTTATACTTGACTCCCGCTAATTCGAATATTCTGTATGCGACGCGGTTATATTCGTCAAACAGTGCGACACGGCACACGATATCCGTTTGATATGCGGTCTAATAAAGTCTGATAAATATTTCATCAAGTATAAGAAATATTGCGCTGAATTCGGCAAAAATAGTCTCACCTGTAATAGCGCTTAATAAAAGCTTTATTCCACCGAGGGATTTCCCAGCATTTAAGGCGGCTTGAAAGCTTTCTAAAAGCACTCAGCCTAGCCTCGTTTAGTCAGATCATCTTGCCGCGTGTAAGTCCGGTGTGTTGGAAGCGTTGTTCATAATTCGATGTTGCCCTCTTGCCTTATTCGTCTTGATTTTAGTGGAGCAGAAAAATCTTCCACGCAAGGAAAGATCAGATAAAGTCCTGTAACGAGATTAATTGCCCGCGTCGTCCGAAAATCAACGGTACGGAAAGCGACGTGTGGAATGCGTCAGGAATATTAAATCCAATGTCATTTTAGATTAATGAGACAGACGGTATCACTGCAGATGCAAAGCGCAAACTCTGCTTAATTATCCAAAAGCTCCTCTACGGGACAAATCGAGATTAAGCGAACTCGATTAGCCTGCTACTCTGATTATTTCATTATCCTGAGAATTGAGATGTTACGGTCACTACTCTCAACCGTGAGATTGTGTAATTCAGGTGGTTTCGTAATATTCGTGGATGAAGAGAAGCGAGACGATTTCGCAGTTCTAGAAAGTAATTTCGGTTGTTGAAACGCGAGAGGCTCTCAGCCGAAGCTGAGACGTCGCTCGATAAAGAGTTAAGTCTATGACTGTCAATCTGCGAGAGCGGCTCGAAATCGTCCTCTTTGCCTTCGCGCGAATCCTCGGTCGGAAGAGTTTGGTCCTGCTCCGACGGCAATTTTCGTCGCGCGCGATTGTTAACAATGAGTCCGCCGACGAAGGAATTCCGGCATTCTCTCCGGGAACTTCGGGCAGAACCAATATCTCTCTCTCACAGTGACAAATGTCATTGGGTCCTCGAACACTTCCTACCATCCCGCGGATTCCGCCAAAGTTCGGGGCCGACGGAGACGGTAAGTTCCGTCTGACGAGAGCGGCAAGATTGTTCGCACATCCGCGACCGGGGAAAACGACCCGCGATAAATAACGTCTTTCGTTTTTTTGGGGAGAGGGGAGAGAGGGGTACGAGCGCAAAGCACCGGTGGAACTTTATGGCGAGGAAAATCGCTTAATTTACTCAGAATTCCACGGCCGGCGGTTCTCGAAGAAACGCGTTGCAAGATCTGACGACGGTGACGAGGCCGGCGGGGTTCGTGACTGCAAATCTTACAAAATTACGACCGCGACCCAATTTTTTACGCGGCAACCTTCTGACGCGATTCCTCTTTCACGTCTTTCCGAGAACGTTCGCTTGATGATTTCCTAAGAGAAAAAGTATCGAGGTCACCCAAAGTTTTTCGGTAAACAAGCCGAACTCGAGAGACTATTTCTCAATACCAACAATATTCGGCAAACTTGAAGATCTTTGACCATTGATGTTTTCTTCAAACTCGCTGATATGGATCCTTGTCGACTCGTCTTACTCTCGCACGCGTCGATCCGATTTACTCTCGATCGAAATTGATATTTTCCTCGTTAAGAACGCGGTGAGTCAACTACTCGGGAATATATTTCGCAGATATATTTCTCGTTTTTTTTTTTAATAAATCGAGACATCGAGGTAATAGCGCTGATGCGATGATAAAACTGGAGTTTGATGCCGATGGGCGATGCTTTATAAGTGTCGCTCGCGACCTGAATGAGGGTCGATGCTCGCGCGGATAGAAGCACGGATAATAAATTGTTTTCCCCATTGTGCCAAATTATTTGCCATCGGCGTGTACAGAGGAGTCTGTCTACGTCCCGATTATCCATTATCTCCGCAACACGAGTTTGCCAGAGAGAATTAAATGAGAGAAAGAGAGAGAACGAGAGGAAGGAAGGAAGGAAGGGAGCGCAACGGCATGCAGAATTGTGAAAAATGGGTACAGCGCGGTATATTCTAATGCAGATTCTTTATCGTATTCTGGTACTTCGCGAACGGGCTATTCACTTCCTCTCGACGCGTAATTCCACTTCTCCGACGGCAACATGTTTATCGTGAGATGTATGCATTGTAGCTGAAGGATATTCAGGGAGTATGCAAAAAGAGCTCGGAGGTATTTTGGAGAGCTACCTCTTCCCTACCCGGTCGTCGCGCACTCCGCTATTCTTCAAATATGCATGCGAACGTGGAGTCACGGTACTGTGGAAATGCGCGATATGAATCATTTAAGTTGTCAACCAGAAATTCAGCGAACCAAAGTAAAAATATCCTCTGTCGAAGCTTCTTCCCGCGATGGTCTGTAGGGATTAAAAAAAAAAAGAGATAAAACGTTGGAAATGGAAATAACTCGACACGCCAACTCGTGCGATTAAATGTCATCCTGGAGCAGAGCGAGTCGCGAGATTCACGATTCACGTCACGCACAGGCGAGAGAACGTCTCTCGCTCGGCGATATAATGCCTAAATGCCGCGTGCAATTAAATCGCGAACGTATTTTTCGCCGCTGCGAACCTGCCTCGATCGTTAATCATTTCTGCATTATTGTATTACCGCATTGTTCAGGTTGGCGGAGAGGTAGAGAGGGAGGGCGGCACAGGAGAGCCTTAAAACAATACTCTCCGAGAACGGAGGAGTAATCAATCTTACTTTAGCCGGGGAGTATCGTGTATATTAGTTGGTCCGCCCCGTTGCGAAATTGAACTAATTACAATTAATAACTCTCCGCTTTCTTGCGAAACGCGTCCGAGAGCGTCGTCTCATTGTCATCCCCCGCCTTCTGTGATTGCAGGCACCAGTTCTACCTGCACTCGCGCCTCGAGCTGGTCGAGGGTAGGCTGAAGGTCACGGATTGGAGCTCCGTGGTTCGTCTGGTCGCCCTGATAGCGCAAGCCGACGGCGGTGATTATGATGCGCTGTCACCGCCGCACGCGCTCTACTCCCAATGCTGTCACATACAACCCGCGGAGCCGTGCGAGCCAAAACCGCAAGACTTCCTGCTGCGGATAGTGCAGCAGCACAAGGAAATAAAGGTTTGTGCGCTGACAGAAGTATTAATTGTAATTTGACTCGCCACACGAAGCCGTCACACATGTGAGGTGACAATCAGGAAATTGCTAAAACTAAAGTTGTTTTATAATGATTGGAGAGAGAGAGAGAGAGAGAGAGAGAGAGAGAGAGAGAGCGAGAGAGAGAGATAAAATGAAATAAATTAAACACTACTTTTTAAAAGAGATCCGTCATTTTTATTAAATATAGTAAAGAAAGAATATATATGAAAGTGTAAAAATAAATATTATAAAAGAGAGTTGACAATTCGTCTGGTTGCATAACTCATTGCGACATTCGTTTTCGAAATGATCTTTAAACTGTGCACAATAATTGAGGCTATTTTGAAAGAATTATGAAATACATTTTCTAATTAAAAAATTTTTACACGGTAAATTTTTCTCATGGAAATGATCCAAGTCGAGATCTTCTGAACATATATCATCATTTAAGTCAAACTTGCGGAGTTCTTTCATATTTATTTTTTCAAACTCATAAATCTATACTTTTTACACTACGCGTCAAAAAAGTTGATGAGTTTTTCTGCAGTATAATGTTTAATTTGTTTCATTCTGTCTATTCGTGATACTAAACGATATTAATTTAGTTTTAGCAGCTTCCTAATTGTCACCCTATATATGTGTGTTTTTTAATTTTATTTTCCTTTTATGTAATAAATTTTACATGTGCCGAGCAAACTTGACGTCCTCTCGTTTTGCAGGGTTTAATAAATCTTTTCTATCGTTCTGTTTTTTTTTTAAATCTGTATGTTTGAATTTAGATTTTTTTTATTTGAAATGGAACACGTGTGATGGCGTTTAATAGAAAATATACAATATCTGTTGGATAGTTATATTTGTAGAGAAATATGATATATTTTCCGCGGAAGGGGGGATTTTTAACAAATCTTTTTTTATGATTCACAATTTGATAACTGAATATTGCTGCATGAATATGCGTCACGCAATCTACATGAATATCACAGACATATATGAATTTTCAGGGGATGAAAGCATCGACCGCCGAATATTGGCTCTTGAAAGAGATATCAAACCTCGACGCATTTGGACAGGAAATGTTTCACAGTAAATTTGGATACAACGGAGTGTCTATGATCGGCGTTGGCCCGCACGGAATCACGGTCTACCGCAATCAGGACGAAGAGACACAAAAGTGATTATACATTAATAATACATACATGTATATATATTTCAGATATAGACAAGAATTAATTTGCGATCATCGTTAACAATTTTCCTACAAATTCTTTTTTAACATTCAAGAATTATGCAGGATAACTGAGTTGAACGTCTCAAATTTTGCCGTAATACATATTTTGCCAAGCTACATTTCTATTCGTAACAAAACTAATAAATTTAGACACAGATTAAATAAAAAACTTAAACGAACGCTTTTGTACATTGATGAATCAATCTATCTAAATAACGTCGCGCTAGGTTGCATATTTATCAACGCAAAATCTCGAGTCGATTTTAATGTTGCTTGTCGGCGATAGGAGACGGCACGTACCGGCTGCTACACGTTATACCATCCGCCGAGATGATCGTTCAACAGCTGTTACTGAGAGAACTTTATTATCAATCCACGCTTAATATAAAATGACAAGGCTGTGTTCCTACATTAATAAAATCCTGACGAAAATAATAATAATAAAAAAATAGAAAATGTTTGCGTATGATAAGATCAATTGGGCCCTTCCAAACTTTCGCCTCATCCATTATGCAGAAGGAAGATTAACATCAAGATTTTACTTTACCTTTACCTTCATCGTGGTTCAATTTATTATACGATGTATTATGTATTGCGTTACAGTATACCATATACAGCTATACAAAGCGCCACATCACAACGGCGGATGTTCCACCTGGTTTACCTCTCACTCGACGGCGAGGAGACGTCATTGGACTTTAAATTAGACTCCAGCCAGTCCGCCAGTGGACTTTACAGAGCGATCACTGAGAAGCACGCGTTTTACAGCTGCGAGACAGTTAGGAGCGCGGTTACCGCGCAGTTTATCCGCGATTTAAAGGTACACCCCCCCACAGCCATTTTGTATATTTAATTATTTTTTCGTCCTTTTTTACATCGACTTTTTTCTTTTGCTGCGACTCTTTTTTCTAAGCCCTGTTATCTATTAAGTCCGAATGACGATATAATCGCACGTCGTTGCTTTCTTCCGCAGGGGACAATAATTTCCATTTTCAACGAGGACTCGACCCTGGGCAAGAAATACGTGTTCGACATCCGTAGAACCTGCCGGGAGGTATACGACAATGCACGACGTGCGCTTTATTGCGAAGCGGCGACCATAGCTCTGCCGGAGGAGAATGAGATCCTCGATAGGCACGCTTGCGGCGAGTGCGAGAATTCTAAGTGCAAGGTGAGTGACGAATCTGTGCCGCGCTAACAATAAGATTCGTCACCAAGAGCATTCGACACAAACGATTCGTACGATTTCAGGAATCTCGAGAATGCCTGGCGAGATTGTTGGACGCTATGCTCTGCCGGATCTGCATGGACCGGAGCTTGGACACGGCCCTGTTTCCCTGCGGGCACGCTGTGGCCTGTCTGGACTGCGCCCGTCGCTGCGAGCGTTGCCCGTTATGCCGGGCCGACATCGATTACTGCCGAACCATATACCTCCCGATCGAGCTGACGCACATCGACAAGCACAATCCGAAACTGCTGTCAGAGACGATCGAGCCCGTATTTAGTAAACCGCTAACAGAGGAGATCAAAGACAAAAGAATTATAGACAGCGAGGCGTCGGTAAACAGCAACATTTGAGAGCGTCGAGTCAGACATGGACTCGGTGCGTTCGAAAGATTCTTCAGGATTGTCACTTGCCGCGCAGGGAGGGCGTATTGAGATACGAGGGTGAAACTTTTTTCTGTTTGCCCGTCGAGCTACCGACCAAATGTTTCGACATTCGTTGAGTTACATCCCGCGACGACGCTCGTTGGGTTTCATCCGATTTTTGAAAGTTTGATTTCGTGGGACGAGTTCAGCTGCGTGCAATTGCGTATTTTTATTGTTTGATGTTGCTTCGATGTTTCTCTGCTTTTATTCTTAATTTATCTGTTTAATTTATAAAAAAAAAAAAAGATTTATTCCTAAGATTACTATAATTATACTTTTTTTTACAGAAGTTATTTTATTGTGTTACTCAGAATGATTAAACACTTACTGCGACATTATTGTCGACAT
The DNA here is from genome assembly GCF_003070985.1 of Temnothorax curvispinosus. NCBI lineage: Eukaryota > Metazoa > Arthropoda > Insecta > Hymenoptera > Formicidae > Temnothorax > Temnothorax curvispinosus. The sequence goes on along the minus strand of NW_020214913.1, from coordinate 1,069,583 downwards.
CACTTTTTTTTTTTAAATTATTGTGAAATTATTTGAATGATTTGAATTATATGAAGCATTGTTTTATGCAAATTCACGTATCTTGACACCTCGGTTGCTCCTTCAGTAAAAATTAATGAAACTATTAAGAAAATTTTTTCTTGGTTCTTTGACCAAAGAAAAATGTTTTTCAGGAATAGTAAAATTAATTTTTTTAAAAGAATAATTAACAAACAGGGTGAACAGTTTGAAAATATTAAAATTGAGAAATGATTTGACGGTACTGTGATTAAAGATGACATTGTTGAGAAGGCGCAGGAGATATACAAGGGTATAGCGTAGGTAAATCCAACGGGGGAATCACGGGATTGCATCATTGTGTCTACATATTCATAATGGTGTTATAAATAGTCCCTTTAATCGAACGGCCGAAGTGCTATTAGCAGCATGGATCTAACGAGAAACAGTGCTGCCGATGTGTGCGAACAAAGTTGTAATCCATATTGTACAAGATCCAAAAGCACTTGGAGTAAATTTTTATTTTCTAACTGATGATCGGACCAATTTTTTCCTTGTTATTTCATGATCTTTCTCAATGCTTCTGTGTTCCTCTTAGATAGATACGCTTCTGTTTGGTCATATGTTTACTCTGATTTAGATAACGCTCGCAGATTATACATACACATCGGGTCGAGAACTTTTATCGGAATCGGTGACCCAGCATATTTTTACTACAACATTCGTTATTCATTACATATATACGGTATCGTTCACAAAAAAATAACTGCTATAATATGGCCGCTTCTACCGGATATTTCGATAAAATGAAATTTAAATCGTCTCGATATATTTACATTAATTAAGACGTTTACATACAATTTATGATGAACTTAGTATTATGTACTGCATTATCATTTTAAATAAATGTAGTGATCGTAGTGATAAAGGCAACGCAATGCGGACATCACATTTAGATATATATTGTGAATCTATTTTTATCACACGTAGTGAACAAGGAGAATTAAATAGGTAATCGTTGCAGAATTGTTAGTCGAAAACGATTCCCCGCGAACTATATCTTACCCTCTTGTTTTTTTTTTATTGAAGCATTCTACATATATGAAGAAGGAAACTTTATTACCGTAATATCTGTTTATATATGTATATAAAAAATGAGATAACCCGCAGCAATAGGGTCAAATGAGTAAAAGTCATAAGTTCACCAAATGTCAAATCTGTTTTAATATACTACGCACATACGTCATTCTTCGAGTAAGTCATAATAAAAGCGAAACGAGTTAATTGCCTGTGCTTTGCACCTAAAAGATAAATCGTAGAGTAAAAAGTTAATGGCATTTTGTGTCCAAGGAAACACAAAGGAAGTTCCATTCCTGAATAAAAATAACACGCATTCTCATTTAAATCATGCATCTTGCTGATTAAAACTTCGAAGCATTGAATCTTCTTCCTTCTTGTTTCCAATCGGTGAGAAAAATTCGATATTAGTAAAATGTGGAAAGATAGCTTCTAATAAATTATTTCTAACATCCATCAGTAGCGTTCTATGAATTGAACTTTGTATGAGTGACGAAAGTGATAGAGAGTAAAAGAGAGAGAGAGAGAGAGAGAGAATAAGAAAGATAAAGAATGAAAAAAATAATGATCTTATAGTCATTTATCAATGCAAAGCAGACTTAGTTTGTAATTATTTATAAGAAATGATGATAGTGTGTATTTACATACCGCTAAGTTTAATGTTTAAGAGACTCCTCTTCAGTTACAGTGTAGCTTTCTTCCCATTTTGAAAAAATGCAGATTTAGTATTCTATATTATCGCGAGACACTTAACGGATTTCTAGAATATTCGTTATGGCGATATGATAGCTACATTGTATCTGCAAGATCAGAGTATTGTTTTTGAGTGATCTATTCTTTCTTTTAGATATTATTAACGCGATCGTCAGGACGTACGTAAAAACATTAAGTTAAAATCGTGATTATGCAATTCAATGCAATCTTATAACTAGGCAACCGCTGTGCGCGCCAAAATAAAAATATTTCTATCGTGAAATATCGCGTAACTGCCGTGGGATAGTCTCGATGATAATCTTTGGAAACGATCGATATAATTGCGATTACATTCTACGAATTATAGTGAGTCTGCGGTTGCGAATGTGAAAAACAAAATAACTTTGTACCATTATTGCGTGTCGATAGCTGTAAGATATTATAATAATGATGACAACAATAACGCTACTATTACACGTTACGAATAATAATTTCTTGTGATTTTAAATCTCTGTATAAAAAACGTATAAGGAAAAAAATTCAAAATATTGTAGCTAATAGATATGTATGGTAGAGGCGAAAATGATTCGAGAGAATGAGAGAGAGAGAAAGAAAGAGAGAGTGTGTATATTTCTAAAAGTTATCATTTTGCAAAGAGTATTTTTAAAGTATTTCCAATTATTTTTTAGTATTATATCAAAATTCCACCTGATGCGCGAGACGGTAGATGCGCGCGTAACATATGAAACTACCACAACTTACGAAACGTAAATTTTAGCGTTCAATACGATGTTCCAATCTGTTGATTAAATACCGTGAAACATTCAGA